>NC_090812.1:68545886-68755886 GCF_000390325.3 Nicotiana tomentosiformis
GCTTTTCATTTGTTGATGCACTTAGTTGCTATCTGTCATTGTTGTGAAATTTCTGAAAGATTCTATATTCGGAGTACCTGCACTTTAACTGTATAAAACTGATTTGACTTAAATTGCCGAATTTGAAAGCATGTCTATTCTTTGTTGGAATTATTGAAATTGAACTGTATTTTTATAGCTCGTCACTACCTTCTCAGTTCCTTATTTATTTATGTTACTTGCTGAGTTGGTTGTACTCATGTTACACCCTTCACTTCATGTGCAGATCCAGGTGTGTTTGATCACGGAGGTCGTTGAGTTCGTGCGCGATCGAGTATCGGAGACTACGAGGTAGCTGCCGGCGTCCGCAGACCTTGTCTCTCCTTCTATGTTTTCTTTCTTTTTTGTATTGGTACTTAGACACTGTTGTATTAGACTGGATATCTAGATACTCATGACTCAATGACACCCCAATGTCGGGCTATTTTTCCGCACTTATGTTTTGGGTTTTACCCCGTTTTTATGAAAAACTCCGGTTATTTTAAATGTTAATTCATTTCTGTTAAATGTTGAAAGTGTTTTGGAAATGTCGGCTTGCCTAGTATCACGATATCATCATCATCGCTATCAGAAGCCAAGGCTTCAGCTTCAGCTTCGAGCTCTTTAGCCTTTTTTATTTCTTCAGTAAGGTCGAAACCTTGAGCATGTATCTCTTCGAGGGTCTCCCTCCGAGCCCTACATTTAGCAAGTTCGGCAATCCAATGTGCTCGAGTGTCGGCAGTGTCTGCCGCCTCTCATGCATCCATCTAAGTAGCCTCGGCATCAGCCCGATACACGACAATTGACTTATCCGCCAAGATTTTCAACAACTCAACCTCCGCTTTGGCTTCAGCAAGCTGGGCTTCAAGCTCTTCGATCCTCTTAGCTTGAGCTGAACCCTTTTGCTTAACGTTTCGAAGCTGAACATCGGCCGATAATAAGTTGGTCAAAATGGTCTCTTTTTCCGCAACCAGGCGATCGATAGTCTCCTTTCACCGATTACATTCAGCTTTGATTTGATCGACTTCTTCCCGAAGTGATCCGATCCTTTCAACCTTTTGCTGCAGCTGAGACAACGAAGGGTTAACTTCCACAATCAAGTCAAACCCATACTTTAACAGAACGAGGTTCACCTGCTTATCAAGTTCAGCCTCTTCTTCACGAGCCTTAGCCAAATCCGCTTGGAGGTCCTTTATAGCCTCATCTTTTTGGCTGCAAAGAAGCCGCAAGGCGTCTCTCTCCCCCGAGACCTTCTGAAGATCGACCTCACACTGGCTAAGGTCGACTCAAAACCTACTAATGGCTTGCACAGTAGGGAAAGAACACGAGTCAAATTCGGAAAAGAACAAAGAAACCAAGTATAGTAAAATCATTACCCGAGTAATGAAACGTTGGGCATCTTCTAGTAGAAGAGAAGCATCCCCAATATCTGAAGTGTCATCGACTCCAGTAAAGCAATCCTGAAAGGGATCCCCTGCACTAGAGCCTCCGCCCATATCGGGGGGTCTTCAATTCTCGAGCTTCCTTTAACGCCTCTTCAGAAAAGGTAGGAAGAGAAGGTGAATAACCCACTGTCATAGTCCCAAGCGAATCACTCGGGGAGTTTCTATCAAGATTCGGGATCCCGGTGTCAACCACGACCGGTATAGCTGCCATTGGCTCAGGAGCTTCGGTGACCTCGATAGCTCTCGCAGACCGGGTCACCAAAGCCGAGGCACCTCCTTCTTCCTCTTATTCTTCTTCGTCTTCTTCTTCTTCTTCTTCTCTCAGTCATTGGACCGAGTCAATTAAAAGGACAATTGCCTTCCTCTTCACCCTTCGAGTTTTGGGCTTAGGGCCCTCTAACCGAGAGGCAGCTTTTCGCTTCTTGTCTTTTCCCGGTTTCAGGACCGGGGACTTGGTTCCTTCTTCACCACTCAAAGGCCACAAAGTGGCGTCCTTGGTTACACCTGCATGAAAGGAAATCGGTAACGAATGGAGCACAAAGAACACTTCGAAGAAAACGAGAAGTAAATCCTTACCATGGTTCTTGGCTTCCCATCTGCCTTTTGTCAAATCACGCCAAGCACGTTCGGCATAAGAGGAAGTCGAGGCTAACTTCCGAACCCAATCCTCGAGGTCGGGCACCGCTTGTGGCATCCAAGGGGTAGCTGTATATCGGGAAGAGACATTAGAAAAAATCGGGAAAGGATATAAAAAGCAATGTCTTATGAGAACCACTTACGGTCGAAATTCCATTCCTCGGGGAACGGCATCTTCTCTTCCGGAATAAGGTCACGAGTCCTCACCCGAATATAATGCTCCATCCAACCCCGATCCTTGTCTTCGTTGATGCTCGACATCAAAGCCTTCGATGACCGACGATAAAGTCTGATTAATCCTCGAAAGACTTGAGGCCGATACAACCGTATGAGGTGATTCAAGAAAAAATCCAACCCCCCGGCTTTGATGGAGAAGAAGCGAAGTAGGATTACTATACGCCATAGAGAGGGATGAATTTGACCGAGGGTAACCTGATATCTCTTGCAAAAATCAATGATCACCGGGTCGACCGGACCCAATGTGAATGGATAAGTGTAAACACTTAAAGAACCCTCCACATGGGTGATGACGCTCTTTTCGGGGGATGGAATTTGTAACACGACCTCGGAACCCCAGTTGTAGTCTTTTCTAACGGCCTCGAAGGATCGACCTGGGACGGATGAAGGATTCTCAACCTTAAAATCGATCTTCAGAGTACACGGGCCGGGGATGTAGTCATAGGTGGACGGCTCCACCGGCGCCTTGTCGCCAGACGACCGTGAAGAAGAAACTTTCTCCTTCTGAGGTACAATTTTCGAAGTCTTGGCCATTGATATGAGAAGAAGAAAGACAAAGGAAAGTGAAAAATTGACGACACCAAAACTCTGGTAGCGACAAGATTGGAAGAAAAGATGAGAAAATTTGGGGGAGAGAATGCGTAAAAGTGAAAAATGATAGATAAAAGAGTTATTTATAGGCTCGCATCATACGGTTCAATATCACAGGTGACCGACCGCCATCTGACAAATATTAAATACCTTGAAAGGCTAAATCGATGGGACAGCTATCGCATACGTCATGATCGATCCCTGTGAAAACGTCGGCTTATGACCCGATCGAACCACCAAAAATCCCATCGATTCTCACCGCATCTTTCGTGAGAAACGAGGGGACTATCTGTATACGGTCGAAATAGATTTCGGCCTTCCTACGTTCGATCGAGTTCGGGTGTTAAAAAGTCGGAGTGAGATTTTGGGAGTGAGCTCCGAAGTCAGTACTAACGAGCCTCGAGTCCGAAGGTCGCTCGAGGAGTCAGCTCGATAACCTTATCGAGCCCGTGACCGAATCGATCCGCAAGGCACTGCTTCGAGGTCGGAAATGCGCGACGCCCATCCCGAAGGTCGAACTCGAGCCAAGAACGGAGGGCCCGACCCAGTAACGAGTTCGAGCCAGTATCGAGCTCACAGACAAGAGCCGTTGCAGCCGCACCAAGAGAGAGAATCTTGGCGGGAATCGAGGAAGAAACAAACTATCATGGGTCTTCCACTATATGCTTTATTTTATTATTTTTTTTAATGACCCTCTACTATAAAAGGGAGAATCATTGTAAGCTATAAAAGGGAAGGAAAAAAAACACGGAAGAGAGGGGAACAAAAAGATCTTTTCTCCTATACAAAGATATTTCCTTGTACTCATTTTACTGGATCTTATTCATTCTTTCTATTCATCATTGTCATTCTCATAATCAAAATACTCGTGTCGTTATCTTCATATCAAAAGGTATTAAGGATATAAACTCCTCTAGATTACTGATTGGTAATACAAACTCCTCTAGATATTTTAATTACCTAATATCTATGGATGACTGTAAATATTTTTTATACTATTGTGTGTTACTTATAATCTGCCTTCTTTTTAAGATTGTAATTCTAATTATACTCTGCCTTCTTTTTAAGATTGTAATTCTAATTATACTCTCTCTCTCTCTAATGTGAGTAATGTTCCTCTAATATGTGGGATGATGGTGAATGTGTGATAACTTATGACCTGTTGCACGTGCATATAAGCTTATATCTAAAGATAATATAATCTTTGTTTTATTAGCAGAAAGAGGAAATCTATAGGTTTAGTTTTCTACGTACTTCAATGAAAAAATAATTGTTTGCCTGTTAACTTCAGCTTTTAGCAACGAAACTCTAATGGACTGCAGATATCCACTCTCTTTTACAGGCTCAAATTCGGTGAATGAGGGTTTCATTTTTGGGAAATATGGGCTGCTAGTCCAGTTAAATATTGGGAAAATAATACTGTATAGTCGCTCTCAAAATAATATCCGAAAAATATTATTTTTTTGTATATATATGTATTCTGTATGTTATATACAAAAATTATACAAATTTTATATATTTTTGGCTACTGAATGTAAAATAATTTCTTGTGCGGGCTAAAAATGAAAGAAACTCCTAAATTTTCTTCATTTTTAAAGGCTACAGCCCAATAGAGTTAGGAATGAGTATTTAACTGGACAGGTAGTAGTGGGCCTACACCTAGATGCTGAAGTGGGCAATGTTCTGTTATACTGACTATGTATAAAACATAAATTGGACTTGAGATTTATACTTTATAACACGCTCTAAAGACTAACTAGTAGTCCTTTTATTTTGTTTTTGAATAATTATTTGGTATTGAAAATCAAATAGTCCGACTAACCTAGTTCATAACTTCATATTATGTAGAGCTTATAATTAAAAGGGAAAAGGTTTCCCGTAAAAGAGTTTCTCGAGACCTTTAATTAAGAGCCTGTTTGGATGGGCTTATCAGCTTTTAATCAGTTTTTAACTTGTGAAAGTGTTTGGCAACCAAAAAAAGGGCTTACAAAAAGTTAAAATCTGCTTTAAAAAAGTCAAAACCAATAAGTTGAAAAACCCAACTTTTTCGAAATTGACTTAAAAGCCATATTGATTTGACCAAGGATATTGCATTCTTATCCCTTATAATTTTCTTAATCCTAAAATTACCCCTCAGTAGAAAACCCTACAACATACTATCTTTTCTTTTCTCCATTCTTGTTGCAGCAGCCTCTGCTTTCTTCTTCGTCTTCTTCCATAACTTTCCTCTCTTTTCTTTTTATTTCTTTCTTTACACTTTCATTCATTATTTTCCCCTCTTTTCCCTTTCCTTTCTTTCTTTCTTCCCCATAGTTGCTCCCTTCTCCGTCACATTCGTTATGTCAGTTCTAATCTTCGTTCTTCATCTTGTCTTTGCTACTTTCATTCTCCAATATTTATCAATTTCTTGAAGTTCTTAACGTGAAGCAAACAATAGTTTTTAAAATAATGTTTGATACATTCCAATATTTTTTGTAAATATTGTTCTTTTAACTTCTTTTTTTGGTTCCATAATATTTAATTTTTTGGTCGTTGAATCCTTTTCTTTTTTTTTAATTGGTGTAACTATATTCTAAAATCAAATCATTCAATGAATTTACGCGTTACCCCTGAATTTGAAGCTATGAACAGAAAATATAATATTATAATCATCATCTTCTTTATAATGTAAACAACTTTAAGGATATTTCTCATTTTAACAAGAAAAAGTGCTTACCAGTACTTGTTTACCAAACACTTCATCACCTTATTTTCAGTTTCATTAATTTTATTCAAACACGTAACTGCTTATTTATAAAATAAGTTCCAACACTTATAAAGTACTTTTAAGCACTTAACTTAAAAGCCACTTTTTTAAGTCAATTCAAACGGATTCTAAAAATAAATAAAAAATCACATTCATCCACCACAATCCTTGACTTGACTGATACTAAAAGTTGAAATGATTATGAGTTCACCATTTCTTTGCTCCATTTTCCACACGTTTACACATGCTACCATTGTTGGTTCTCTTTAGTTATCATTTCATAGTGGGAATTTGAACTACAAAAAAAATCTTGCTATTTGAATAAACTACAAACAAGGAGTGACTACTACACTAAGGGCCGTTTGGTTGGAAAGAAGTTATCCCAAGATTAATTATTTCGGGATTAGTTATTCCGGGATTAGTTATTTCACTTTTCTATGGGGATAAAAAAATATTACAATTTCGGCATAACTAATCCCGGAATTAATTATACTACAGTTTTCTACCAATCAAACATGGGATAACCTCTTCTTAAATTTAGTCTCATGATTAATTATACCGCAATTTTCTACCAACCCGACATAGGATAAACTCTTCTTAAATTTAATCCCGCGATTAATTATTTCTTATCCCGTACCAAACGAGCCCTAAAGGAGTATAGCGTAACCGCTAATGAAATATGTGAAAATCATGAAATTATGGCTCAATACACTATACAATTCTTTTCATTTGCCTAACTTTCCGTGGGAAGAGTAATTGATATACGACTGATAAAATGTGATAAATACTCGATAAAATAGTTGAAAATGTGCAAAAGCTACCCAAACGCTAGCATTACAATAAAAAGAACGGAAAAGGGCTAAATATACTCATGTAATATGAGAAATAGTTTAAATATACCCCTGTTATACTTTGGGTCCAAATATACCCTTACCGTTATACTATTGGTTCAATCCTACGTGACATTGATATTTGATGAGGTGGACACTACGTGGCATGCCACCTCATCATTGACCTAACGCTAGCAAAAAATTATCATATAAAGGTCAATAACTGATCAATGTTTTAACTGCTTTGCAGTTTTCTTTAACACAAAAACCCAATTAGAAGAGAAATTTTATTCACGAAGGGGAGAGAGGTAGTGGTCATGAGTTTCAATTGAAGCACAAGTTTCTTTCTTTCTTGATATGTTTCTAGCTTCAGAAGTTCTCAAATTTTCAGTCCCTTTAGTTGAAGTTATAGGTCTTAATGAAGTTGTATTAGTACAAACACCCTTATTTTTTTTTTTGCTGTGTTGCTTTTTTAAAAAACTTATATAAAATACTAAACTTTGAAATTTAATATTGTTAACGGTGGCGATTATGGTGGCAATGGTGGTGGATGGGAAGCAAATTTTAGTGATGGAAAAACAAATAGAGGAGAGGGGTAAAATGAGTTAGGGGCACTGAGGCGGCATGACACGTGACATCCACCTCATCAAATGTTAGTGCCACGCAGGAATGGATGTCCAACTTGGACAAACTTAACGGAAGAGGGGTATATTTCAACTAATAGTATTAAGACAATGGTATATTTGGACCCAAAGTATAACGAGGGGTATATTTAAATATTTTCTCATAGTACAAGAGTATATTTGGTCATTTACCGTAAAAAGAAAGTTAAGGAATACTGCTAGAGATAGAGGATGTTTGAATTGGCTTTTAAGTTGGTCAAATCAATTTTTAAAGTAAAAAAATACTTAAAATAAGTTATTTTTAAAGTATTTTAGCATGGGACTTATAGTATTTGACCTTTTCTTCCTCCAATTGGTGGATGCATCACTATTTTCAATTTTATAGCATCAGCAAATTGTACCACCATCAGAAAGAACAACAGGATGCAACTATATAAGTATACAAAAGCAGCTTGTTCCAGATAAGGTGCATGTAGATAACAACTTTATGACGTAAAACCAGTGCTGGTTCCTCTTTAGTAATCTTTTCGATAGTGTGAATTGTGGACTGGACAAAAAGCCCAACTTGCTACCTATATTGCATTGCTTTTTGCAGTCTTCTTCCGTCATTCTTTAATATCTGCAAAGTGGAAAAAAAGATGAGAAGAACCAAATGAAGTTGCTACTAGTCGAGAGTCGCACGTGCTAATGCCGCGTAAAGGACAAGGTTGTTTTGGTGGGCCACTATAATAGTTGTAACTTCATTTGGGCACAGCTCGATGAGTCAACATAAAATGAAGGAAAGCTTATTGTTACATAATACATAGACACAAACTTAGGCCCGTTTAGCCATATAAAAAAAAAAAAGGAAAATTTATGCGACACAATAAATATTTACACAGTATTTTTTATTCGTATCTATACTTTTAAAAATATTATCAGTCTTAGTTATATTTGAATTTTATAGCAAATCTACATATAGTATTGAAACAAAAGATCAATTGTTTTGAACTGAAACAAACTCTTGTTGTTCAGTTGGTTAGAACACTCGCTTAGTTACGTATGGCAATTAGGATCAGAAGTATAGTGATTTATGAAAGTTTCCCTAAAAAAAATTCACTTTTTTTCCGGAATAAGTGTTTGGCCATGAAAATTTAAAATTTCACTTGAGCTTGAATTTCGAAATTTTTCAAAAATTAGAAAAATTTCATAAAACTATTTTTCAAAATTTTCACTTCAAATCACTCTCAAAAATTCTAAAACATCTCCAAATTATATTCATGTCCAAACATAACTCTAATTTTCAAATAACATCTTCCCTTACAAAAGAATTTCAATTTTTTTCAGATTTTCACAATTTTTATGTCCAACTCCCCACCTAGTTTAGGTTATTGGATGAAATTTTTTAACAAGTTTAAATGTCTGTATTTGGCCGGTTTTCTATTGTGGGGAACGAAGCAAATTTTGACTCAAATACTAGTTCATGAGATGAAAGATTGCAGACCACTTATAAGCTGTGCATGCCTTGGGATTAATAGCCTGTTTGGACAAATTTTCAAAATAAACTTATTTTGAAAAGTATTTTTTTTCAAATGTACTTTTCAAAAAAGTATTTTTTAGTGAGAAACAGTTTGTGTTTGGCTAATTAATTTAAAAAATACTTTTAATAAGTAATTAGTGTTTGACCAAACTTTTAAAAACTGTTTTTAAGTGTATTTTTCTCAAAAGTGCTTCTCAGAAAAGTATTTTTGGAGAGAAACTATTTTTTTCTACTTCTGCTTTTTCTCAAAAATACTTTTTTCCTTCTAAAAGCTTGTTAAACACCTCAATTTTCGGGGGAAAACATTTTTAGTTAGCCAAAAAAGTACTTTTGGCCTAAAAGAAAGTTTCCCTATAAGTTTGATACGGGACATGAGTGTCACATTTTCGTTGCTTTTTTATCTTCCTTCTAGGAAACGTTATTTAAAAAGGTTTTGTGAAAATTAATTTTATGTTTGGATAATAGCTGTACAAAAAATTGGCAAACGTTTCCGCAGAAATGTTTTGAGTCCCGGACACCCACTAAATACTCTTTTTTTATTTATTTATTCTCTCAGGTGTCTAGTCTCAAATTATTATGAAAATGGCCAAACTTAAAGCTATTGATATGCTGCTTGGACGGGACATGCCATATGCATCACAATCATTAAATCATTGATTTCAAAATTAATGATTTTAATTTTGTTCGAACATCACATTTAAGAACGAATGTGCTTCTTTTTGTTTTCTTAAATTAGGAAGATAAAAATGATAAAAAGTACGTAGAACAGTTTTCAATTATCAAGCATACTTCAGCAATATCTGAATATCTCAAATTTTCACTATATAACAGTGGGTATTGTCTGAGAGTGAAAAAGTTAACAGATTATCCCAAATTACCCATATCATTTCATTTTACATATATTTGTTTTTAGCATCAAAATGATAGAGTTTTTACCTCAAACCCACGAACTGTCATTGCCAATAGATTTGTTTTTTTTAAAAATAATTTCAAACTATCTCCAGTATTGATAAAATCTTTATAAAATATAAAACTACTTCTATTCTATTTTATGTGGTACTCTTCTTTTTCTAGTCTATATATTAGGAGACGAATGTGCCTTTCGGTATTTAGAAATAATTTAAGTTTAAATTTTTTATTTACCTTTAATAACATATTTTTAGAACCACAGAAAAATCATATCATATTTAAATCTAGAAATTCTAAGTCATTTTTTCCCTAGATGACGCTCAATATGATGTAAGGTTAAGACTTTATGACATGATTAAGGGCATCCATAGCACCAAACTTTGAGATATCAGTACTTCACGAGTAATTTAATACTCTATTAAATAAGAGAAAAATAATATCTTTTTAGATATCAAATTTAATTTTAAAAAACAAGAAAAGAACTTAATTAATTAAGAAACAAAAGAAATGAGAATGCTTGGTTATGAAGGAATAGCAAGTTTGTCCAGTGTGTCCCCTCTTCTAAAAGGAAGAAAAAAAAAAAAGCAAACATACCCTACTAATCAAAATTATGAGACCAAGTGATAAATTAATAGATTTAGAGTCCCACTTTCTTTATGTGTTTTCCCATCATATCATCGCTGCTAAAAAGGGGAACTGTTTGGACACAAGTTTACAAAAGGGCCATTGGCCAATATATAATTATCAATTTCTTAGTGTTTTGCTTGCATGATGGAAACTAACAGCCAAACATTCTAAATCAGAACAAAAAAATACGAGAATAAAAAGATCACAAGTTCAATCAGAAATATTACAATAATAGCTACGCACGTGAAAACGTAATCTTTGCATTGTCAATTGTAGTTTGGTAATGGAGCAACATGTTACATATATACAAGCTCAAATATCAGAAATATCAGTTCAGAGATTTTTAAGTCAAATAAAGCGACTATTGTTGCGACCAAACACACTCACGCAACTATACGCGGTCGTCAAGTAATAAAGTGACTAAAAGTCGGATGTCGAACCCACGAGAACTTATGATTAACTATTAACTAAATTAGACTATCCTAATTATCTAAACAAGAATTAAACCTAAAAATATTTTATTCTAAACTAATTAAATAAAAAATTATAAATAATAAACTTTGAACAGAAAAAGAGCAGATTTTTTATGATATCAATGTAATGAAAACGATCTAGGGTTATGGGCTATCTAACAATCATATTGTATTCTTAAATTGAATTGACCGACTAATTTATCTAGCTTATTGGTTGACAGGGTTAATATTGCTCATAAGAATCTGTCGAGTTCTTACTCGCTTATTCAAGCTAACCTAACGCCTATATGTCTATGGAGTTAGAATCAACAAGAACGCATTTATAATTCCTGTAAATCAATCAAGCAAGGCAATTAGGTATATGTCTATCCTAACCACGAATCCGTTCCCCGATGCCCGAGTTCAAGAACTTGCCCTACTCAATCCTATATGCAATATAGAATTCCCACTTTCGAGTTCAATTCTAGATTCGTAGATAATATTCAATTGGTGATCAAGCAATTAAATAATTAAGCGCAAGATTGAATAAATAAACTAATATGATAAATCAAGAAGTCAAAATCAATATCCGAATAACAATAGTCATGAAAGAACCACAACCCTAGAACGTGAAGTTTAGCTCCATATAGACATGGTAGCCAAACAACAAATCATACAAAGAAACATAAAGATTACTAAGTTTGGTGGGAGAAAGATGAAACTTGATGAATTCCGGCCTCCACAGCTTTGTCGTGGCTTTTTCCCTCTTCCCAATATGTTAGATAACCTAAAGGAGGCGTTTTTGGCTTATATATTGCGTACAAAAGTCGTGGGCCAAAGCTCTCCTATTCCTAGTCCAAATCGGCTTCAGGGATTGATGCTAAGGTAGATGCGACGCATCCACCTCGTCCTCCATTTCAGCTTTGCCTGCGAGGGTGGATGCGACACATCCACCTCGTCCTCTATTTCTCAGCTTTGCATGCGAGGGTGGATGCGACGCATCCACCTCTAGTTCCTCCATCTCAGCTTTGCCCAGGTGCGGATGCTATGGGCTGACTTCACTGCTAAGGGTGCGCGAAATCTGATCTTTTTTTCTAGATTGAATGCGACGCATCCAATCTCTCTTCCTCTACCTAGAGCACCTTTTCTTCGTATTTTTGCACTCCACACACCCTAATTCACCACACACAACTCAATTAGTCATAAAACCAATAATTAAACCATGTTGGGCATTTTAAAGATCAAATAACATCAAGAAGAGGTTAAAGCATGAGTAAAGTAACATCAACACATATCGAAATATGCCAAACATCAATTATTGGTACCTAACAATTATGACTACATTATAAATATAAAAAAATTACTCGCCCCTATTGTTCACATCGAATTGACAAATAGAATACATGAACCTTTATACACTTTTGTCACTTAACTAATATTCTTTCGTCAATATAAGCTTAACTTATTTGTTTGCTGTAAATTAAACATCAGTTGTAAGTAAATATTTTTTCCTTTAACAGAAAGCGCGCCACTGCCATAGATATTCATACATTATAGTACTTCCGATGTCCATCCCATTTCCCAAGGTTCAATATGAAATTATGGAGAACTTTTCGCTCTATTTATTTTAGTTTAGTTTTAACAGAATATTGTCACGCGATTCTTATTTAGTGGAGTAATAAATATCTTTGCCTACACGTAATTAGTAAGATGTGTTCAAACATGATAGAATAAATAAAAAAGAATTAACCCAAATAGACGTTCATCTGACTGCTTAAATTAAAAATAACCGATAGAGGTATAATGTATGCATAATTTATGTACTATATATGTATAATTATGTATAATCTATGTATATGGCTAGAAAAAATAAATAATGAATATGACCGGCTATTTGAAAAAGATCCCTAGAATAAATGTACTCCATATATAAACGCAACTACTAAATGAGCTGAAATTTAACGATATTGTCAATGTACGTTATCGATTTCTTATTTGTATATATTGAAGAATTCTACAATTATATTGAAGTCATAAGAGAGGTTACAACAACGACGACAACAACAACAACCTAGTATAATTTCATTAGTGGGGTCTGAAAAAAGTAGTGTGTACGCAAACCTTACTCCTACCATGGGGTTGAGAGGCTGTTTCCGATAGACCATCGGCTCCCTCCCTCCAAAAACTCCACATCTTGCTCTTGGGGTGACTCAAACTCACAATCTCTTGGTTGAAAGTGAAAGATGTTCACCACTAGAGCAACTCACTCTTGTCTCGTAAAAGAGGTTACCCGATATTTAAAGTTACGTAGCAACACCCGAGTGCTTACAACAACAAACATGAAAGGAAATTCGCTAACAAATGGTGTAATAAATTACTAAGAACAAAAATTGTAGGTTATTTTGTTGAATTGAAACGGGGATGCTAGCTAGTGATAACATTAGCATAATGTTTACCGCTTGGTCAAAAATTAATTTAAGATTTTAAATTAATGAATGTCGAATAATTGCACTCACTAATCATTTGAGTTGAAAAAATAAGCACACATGCCGTCAAATGTTGCATTTGTCACTGTTGTTATAAAAGCCTGATGAGTAGAGTGAACTAATAATAAATTAAACCATCAACAGTTGTGTTAAGATTATTTTTCCAAAAATATTTTTCTTTCGTACCAATACACACCCTTAATCAAATGTCTTGGTTTCGAATTATGAGAATGAAAAAATATTCTAGTAACATAGAAAGTGTTTTCCCTAAATGAGCCTTATGTAGTGCTAATTCAAATTAGTCGATGTTTCAAGTAGATACTGAATACCATGTGGAAAAAAGGAGTGAACTAATAAAGTAACATTCGCCAAGGTTTTCTTACTCATGAAATAAAATAATATCGAATGTAACAAAGATGCTGATGATCTTGGAATATGTTTGCAAATCTGAAGCAAATCTTTTGCATGTGACCTTCAATATATGTTCGTAATGCTTCTACTAAATTCGAATACGTATACATCATCACGGCCTTTTCTTCTTTTTATTTATTTATCCTATTCATTCAAGCAAGAGAACAGAAATCCACAATAAATTCGAAATTCGATTTTTTAATAAAATATAAACAATATTATAGTTAAGATTTCCATACATTCTAAAATTAAGTTGCTTCTTTTAGTGCCATGACTTCATACTCTACAAACTAACATGCATACCATGAGCCTACCATACCCTCGTCACATTGAAAACATTCAAGTTTTTCAATCTAAAGTATGAGAGTTATGGCATTGAGATAAGAAGAGAAATAATCAATATATCCAAGTTGCAATTATATATATATGAATTTTATAATAGAGACACAAGAAAAAAGAAGAGGAAGGTTGGACAACAACAAAAAAACAAACGGTGGAACATGCAAGTCTATGACTGTACACAAATAAATGGTCACCAACCCTGCAAACCATTATCAACTTGAGTTCTTCAATTATAGTCTACACGAAACAAATATATATATTCAAATAAGATAAGCTCCAATATTGGCCCTCTTTATGTTTTTATTGCTTTGCAGTCCACCACAAAAGATAAAATAAATAAATTCATTGACAAATTCCATCACATCAATTTGCATAAAATTGAACAATACTCGCATATGTTGGGAAGTTTGAGCGTGAAATATTATGAACTGAACAATTAAGTTATTTTTTAGGTGATTATACGTAAATTCATTGTTAATCATCAAGTGATAATCTAGTAAAAATAGTAGTAACAAATTTGCTATTACAAATTAGATGTAAAAAAGTTTTTAAACTGTGCCACTATAAATAACTTGAATCCATTTTTTCCCATCGCAAGAGGGCACAATCATTAAATCAAGGATTGGTATGGATTCCTCCCCAACCCGATGCATTTAAGTATTTAATTCTCTCCTGCTTACATCTTGTTTCACCTTGTCGCGTTTATTCTGGTACAGTTTTCTTAAACCTTTATTTAATTAAATATTATTTTATTTGTTTTAATCATCTTCTCGTTTATAATCTGCCTCATTCCACAATCCAGTTAAGCCGGGTGGAGGTATCGAGGAGGTGTAATTCCATTTTTTACCTCCAAAATTATAAAAACACAAAAAAAAAAATTGAGTTTAATCTTACAATTGAAATTTGGAGAGGATAGTAGATATGCGGCATTTTCTTATCTTGCGAAGGTAGATACGATGTTTCTGATAAACTCTTGACTCAAGCAAAACAGAGTCACAATAGTATTTAAAAGTTTACATTCAAAATTATATTGTTCAAATAAGATAAAATAATTTTTTTTATATATAATAATTAAATTGATGGATCCCTTTAAAATGAAGGAGGATTCTAAGCAAATGCGGCTTAAAAATTGCTTTCGGTTACAAGATCAAATCTTATATGTTGTGTTCTTGCATTTTTTTTTCATAATCTCTTTAAGAAATTTTAGATCCTCCATTGCCGATAAATGTCACCTTGTTTATCGGAAAAATGGATATAGTTGAATTTATACACAGTTCCGAAGATATGTGGTACAACTTAATACAGAATGCTAAAAGGATGAATATAGGTTAGAGAAAACGTAATCCAGGCGAATCAATTATGAACAGTGGATTTAGGATTTAACAAAATAGAATCAATCTAAGAAATTAGAAAGATCACTCTTCCTTATAGAGGAAAATAATACAGTTTTTGATAATCTCTGTCTCCAAAAAGATGCCTCCCAAGAATGATAAAACAAGTCCTTTTATAGTGAAAAGGGTTTGGCTCCAAGTATAATAAGATAAACATTCAGTGGGAGACCCATGATAAATCAGCTTTTCCATAATTTCTGCCAAGATTTCCTCTAGTGGGATTACAACGGCTTTTGTCTGCGAGCTCGATCTTGTTTAGAATCCTCGATTTTGGTTCGAGCTTGACTTCGGCTCGAACTCGTGATCTTGGCTCGAGCCTGATCCTGGTTCGAGCCCTCGGATGGATTCCAGGTCGATGTAGGTTAGTTTTTGGATTATCAGCACGATAGATCTACCGGCGCCTTGGTTCGACTCTTGTTCGAGTTTGATTATAATATCGATCTCAACACGGACCGGCCTCTTTGGACTCTAGGTTAGTTCGTTCTCCCCTTCGGGATCTTACTTCGATACACCACCCTTCGAACCGTACCGGACATGCCAAGGCTGAAATCCATTTTGACCGTATACAGATAGTCTCCTCGTTTCTCAGAAAGAAATATGGCGAGAAACGATATGATTTTCAACAGCTCGATCGGATTATATCTTGTCGATTCCATCAAGTTCGACCATGGCACATGATAGTTGTCCTGTCGGTTTAGTCTTTCAAGGTATTTAATGCATGTCAGGCGGTGGTCGGCCACTGCTGATAACGAACCGCCATCGCTTTGAACCTATAAATAACTCTCACCTTTATCTTTTACCATTTTTGCATCTTCTATCTTCTAAAAATTTTCAATTTCTTCTTTATACTCTCCAGCCTACCAAGAAAGCTGTGATTTCCTTCCGAAAAGACCCCCCAATTCTACCAAATCTCTATCATTTTCTTCTACTCCTTATTTTTGAATTCTAAAAATGGCGAAAATATCGCAAACCGTTCCTCAGAAAGAGAAAGCTTCATCTTCACATTGTGCCGCCGATGAGACGCCGGCGGAGCCACGGCCAGAGGAGTGTGTCCCAGAGGCGTGCATCCTTACTTTAGATTTTAAAGTTGATAAAGGTTCATCGGTCCCTGGCCGGTGTGAACCGGTATCGAGGTACATGTGTTTGATTACTGAGAAGCACCTCGATCTGTTATAGAAGGACTGCAATTGGGGGGGAAAAAGAAGTGATAATACCTACCCCTAGTGAAGACATCACTTCTCATGTGAAAGGGTTTTTGAACATATATACTTACTCTTTTACTTTGGGTCCCCTCGATTCCGTCGTCATCGACTTCTGTCGACAGTATCAGGTAACCTTAGGCCAGGTCCATCCTTCTTTGTGGCGGATCGTTATTTTGATCCGATATTTCCTGAGTAAAATCGAGGGGATGTCGTTCACCCTCGATCATCTTATCTGGCTGTATCGTCCCCGACTTTTTCGGGGAGAGTTAATAAAACTCCAGCGTCGGGCTACCAAGGCTTTGTTCTCGAGTATTGACGAGGACAGAGACCGGGGTTGGATGAGCAGGTTCGTTCGAGTAAGGACTTCCGACCTGATCCCGACTGAAAAGATGCCCTTTCCTGAGGAGTGGAATTTGAAACGTAAGTGTGATTTTGCTATTGCTTCTATTTTGTTCATTCATTTGTTCTCTTATCGATACTCCTCTTTTCGTGATGTAGCAGTTCCCTGGATACCCGGAGCGGTTCCCGACCTCAAGAATTGGGTACGGGATCTTGTTTCGATTTCCACATACACCGAACGCTCATGGCATGATTTGTCTAAGGGTCGGTGGGAGGCCAAAAATCACGATAAGCTCATTTCTTGGACTCTGACGAGGCATTTCTCGATATTTTTTATAAGGTTTCCCATATGCAGGTTTGGGTAAGGACGCGGTCTTGAGACCTCTGTCTAATGAGGAGGATGTCTCGACCTTCGTTCCAAAGCCGGTGAAGGAAAATAAAAGGAAGAGAGCTTCGTTACCCGAATATCCAAAATCGAAGAAGAGGACGGCTCGTAAGCCGAACAAGAATGTTATTCCTTTGACCGTAGAATCCGTTTTACGCCTAAGGGATGAGAAAGAAGAGGAAGAGGATAATGAATCCACGCTGGCGGTCGTGACGAAGAGAGCCATCGATGCCTCAACGCCGGTTGGATCGATGATGCCCTGTGGGGCTCTGTCTCGAACTGAAAATATACCTGAGAGAGGTTCTGGTAGAGTCCCCGAACTATCGGATGTCGAAGACGCCTCTCATCGGAATCAACCGGTAGGGGTCACAATCGAGGAGCCCTTCGAACCCCTCCAAGCCGAGGGGAATGTTCCGAGCGAGTCACTTGGGGCAGCAGCGATAGAGGACTCGCCTACCTCTCCCACTTTTTCCGCAGGGGTGATTCGGGAAGCTCAAGATCCGGGAGCCCTCGATCTAGGTAGGCCTTACGATGAAGAGGATCCGTTTCGTGACCTATTTACTAGTATTGAGGATGTTGCCGATGCCGATGATGAATCAGATCTTTTTCACGATTTTGCGGCAGGCTTTGAACCAGGTGAGTCAAAAATCACGATGAAGAGGATCCGTTTTTAAAAATCTTTTTGTTGGTATTGCCTTTATGTTCGTCTTTCGTTAACTTCGATTCTTGTTCCTTAGTAAGCTACGGCGGTCCATCGAGAACAATGTTCTCGTTCCTAGAATGAGCTACATCGATACATGGCCGACCTAAAACGTGCTACCGATGAGAGGAACTCTCTCAAACTTTCCTTAGGGCAGAGAGAGAAGGAAATAAAAGATCTCCGAGCCGAGCTGGCCAAGGCTTATCGAGACCAGAATGATTTGTCTGAGCAGGTAATGATGCTTTTGAAAGCCTATGGGTTCGATACCAGAACGGTAGCTAACATTTTGATCTCACAGCTGCAGCAAAAAATCGAGATGATAGGGAAGCTGCGTGAGGAGGTCGATGTGATAAGGATGGAATCCTTGCGGTGGAAGGAAGGTATAGACCGCTTTGCTGCAGAAAAAGAGACTGCTTGAGCCCAGTTATCATCGTCTGAAACCCAACTTCAGAAAATGGAGGAAAATGTCCTGGTTCAAGCAAGAAAAATTGAAGAGCTCGAGGCTCGGTTGGCCTCAGTACTCGCCAAGGCCGAATCCGATGCTGAATCGGCAAAGACTTATGCGGATGCGCTCGTGTCTGTCTATCGGGCTGATGCTGAAGCTGCCCAAGTTCAGGCAAGAGAGGCAGCTGAATTCGTTAATGGTCGGGCGCATTGGGTCGCCGAACTTGCTAAGTACCAATCCAGGAGAGAAACTCTTGAGGAGATTCATGCTCGCGGCTTCGATCTTACAGAAGAGATAAAAAGGGCAAAAGAACTCGAAGCTGATGCCGAAGCTCTGGTTTCCGATGATGATGACGATGATGGGAGCAAAAGTGGATCCGAGAACGGGGGGAACCTGATAAAGAAGAGACTGCTCTCGTTTAAATTATTATTATTATTATTATTATTATTTTGCTGTAGCCACCTATGTAGATAAATTTTGTGTATAGGCATATCTCTATGTATTAAACCACTTAATCGAACTTGAACCTCGTGGTCTCTGCAACCGAGCGAGCGTTTATTCAAACTTAGGGCAATGTAGCCCTTTAGGCTTTCGACGGTCGAGTGAGTGTTTGCTTGTGCTAGAAATAAAAAGCAGCCCTTAGGCTATTTGGTCGAGTAAGTGTTTGCTCGAACTCGAAATGAAAAATAGCCCGTGGGCTCGATCGAGTGAATGTTTCGAACTCGAATTGATACAGCCCGTAAGCTATTTGATCGAGTGAGTGTTTGCTCGAACTCGAAATGAAAAAATAGCCTGTAGGCCTGATCGAGTGAATGATTCGAACTCAAATTGATGCAGCCCGTAGGCTATTTGGTCGAGTGAGTGTTTGCTTGAACTCAAAATAAAAAATAGCCCGTAGGCCTGATCGAGTGAATGATTCGAACTCGAATTGATGCAGCCCGTAGGCTATTTGGTCGAATGGGTGTTTGCTCGAACTCGAAAAAAAAATAGCCTGTAGGCCTGATCGAGTGAATGATTCGAACTCGAATTGATGCACCCCGTAGGCTATTTGGTCGAGTGAGTATTTGCTCGAACTCGAAATGAAAAAATAGCTTGTAGGCCTGATCGAGTGAATGATTCGAACTCAAATTGATGTAGCCCGTAGGCTATTTGGTCGAGTGAGTGTTTGCTCGAACTCGAAGTGAAAAAATAACCCATAAGCCTGATCGAGTGAATGATTCGAACTCGAATTGATGCAGCCCGTAGGCTATTTGGTCGAGTGAGTGTTTTCTCGAACTCGAAATGAAAAAATAGCCCATAGGCCTGATCGAGTGAATGATTCGAACTCGAATTGATGTAGCCCGTAGGCTATTTGGTCGAGTGAGTGTTTGCTCGAACTTGAAATGAAAAAATAGCTCGTAGGCCTGATCGAGTGAATGATTCGAACTCGAATTGATGCAGCCCGTAGGCTATTTGGTCGAGTGAGTGTTTGTCGAACTCGAAATAAAAAAATAGCCCGTAGGCCTAATCGAGTGAATGATTCAAACTCGAATTGATGCAGCCCGTAGGCTATATGGTCGAGTGAGTGTTTGCTTGAACTCAAAATAAAAAATAGCCCGTAGGCCTGATCGAGTGAATGATTCGAACTCGAATTGATGCAGCCCGTAGGCTATTTGGTCGAATGAGTGTTTGCTCAAACTCGAAAAAAAAATAGCCTGTAGGCCTGATCGAGTGAATGATTCGAACTCGAATTGATGCACCCCGTAGGCTATTTGGTCGAGTGAGTATTTGCTCGAACTCGAAATAAAAAAATAGCCTGTAGGCCTGATCGAGTGAATGATTCGAACTCAAATTGATTTAGCCCGTAGGCTATTTGGTCGAGTGAGTGTTTGCTCGAACTCGAAATGAAAAAATAGCCCATAAGCCTGATCAAGTGAATGATTCGAACTCGAATTGATGCAGCCCGTAGGCTATTTGGTCGAGTGAGTGTTTTCTCGAACTCGAAATGAAAAAATAGCCCATAGGCCTGATCGAGTGAATGATTCGAACTCGAATTGATGTAGCCCATAGGCTATTTGGTCGAGTGAGTGTTTGCTCGAACTCAAAATGAAAAAATAGCTCGTAGGCCTGATCGAGTGAATGATTCAAACTCGAATTGATGCAGCCCGTAGGCTATTTGGTCGAGTGATTGTTTGCTCGAACTCGAAATGAAAAAATAGCCCGTAGGTCTGATCGAATGAATGATTCGAACTCGAATTGATGCAGCCCGTAGGCTATTTGGTCGAATGAGTGTTTGCTCAAACTCGAAATGAAAAAATAGCCTGTAGGCTTAATGGTCGCATTATATCTTAATTCTTCGCATGTTATTACACGCCCAGGTTCGGGCCAATTTATACGAGCATGGCTTGCTTCGGCCAGTTGGCTCTTTATAGTTTCCCTATCGGGACCCTGTTGCTGCAAAGTAACTCTCTTACGGGGCCTCAAATATAATTATAAATGTTGCACGACCAGTGGTTGCCTCATTAAAAACCTTACCGAAAAACCCATTTGAGATAAAATCGGTATAAGGAAAAAAGAGTGCAACGCGTTAACAGTAGACGAATATGGAAAGGATGTACGTTAACAGTAGTACCGTTTTAGATGTGATACATTCCAGTTGCTAGATAACTGTTTGCTGTTTATAACGTCGATCCTGTACAACCCCTTTCTGATGTCCTCGAGTACCTGATATGGTCCTTCCCAATTCGGTCCCAGTTTCCCTTCATTCGGATTCCGGGTATTGATGGTAATTTTTCTCAACACTAAATCCCCAGGCTTGAAATGGCGGAGTTTGGTTCTTCGATTATAATACCTTTTGATTCGTTGCTTTTGGGCGGCCATTCGGACGAGAGCAGTTTCTCGCCTTTCGTCCGATAGTTCGAGGCTTGTGTTCATAGCCTCGTTATTTGATTCTTCCGTCGAGAATTGAAATCTGGCACTGGGTTCACCAACCTCGACTAGTATTAATGCTTTGGATCCATATACTAAGGAGAATGGGGTCGCCCCCGTACTGGATTTTGATGTTGTCCGAAATGGCCATAGAACTTCGGGTAGGATTTCTCTCCATCTCCCTTTGGCATCGTTCAATCTCTTCTTTAAATTTTGAATGACGGTTTTATTCGTTGATTCGGCCTGCCCGTTCCCACTGGGGTGGCACGGCGTCAACAATATCCTTCTTATCTTGTGGTCTTCGAGGAATCTTGTTACTTTGCCGCCAACGAATTGCCTTCCATTGTCACATACTATTTTGGCGGGTATCCCGAACCGACATATGATATGGTCCCAAATAAAGTCTATAACTTCTTTCTCTCTTATTTTCTCGAACGCCTGTGCTTCAACCCATTTAGAAAAATAGTCAGTCATAAACAAAATGAATTTTGCCTTACCTGGGGTCGATGGTAGAGGGCCGACGATATCCATTCCTCATTTCATGAAAGGCCACAGGGATAGGACCGAGTGGAGTTGTTCTCCGGGCTGGTGGATCATTGGTGCGAACCTTTGACATTTATCACATTTACGAATGAATTCCTTCGTATCTTTACCCGTATCGATCCAATAATACCCTGCCCTGATTATTTTTTGGGCTAATGTGTCGGCTCCAGAGTGATTCCCGCAAGTACCCTCATGCACTTCCCGTAGGACATAATTGACATCCCCCGGACCCAAGCATACCGCCAATGGTCCGTCGAACGTTCTTCGGTACAATGTTCCGTCTGAAGCCAGAGTGAATCGAGCAGCCTTGGTTCGTAGGGTTCTGGAGTCTTTAGGGTCCAACGGGAGTTTTTCGTTTTTCAAATATTCGATATACTTGTTTCTCCAATCCCAGATTAAGCTTGTAGAATTTATTTCGGCATGTCCTTCTTCGATTACCAATCTCGAAAGTTGAACTACATTCCCCGAGCCCGTATCATCTACCTCGACCGATGACCCCAAATTTGCCAGTGCGTCGGCATCATTTTATTGTTCCCGTGGCACATGCCGTAAAGTCCATTGTTTGAAATGGCGCAAAGTGATAAGCAGTTTATCTAAATACCTCTGCATTCTACCTTCTCGAACTTCGAAAGTTCTGTTTACTTGACTTACTACCATCAAAGAGTCGCAGTTGGCTTCAATGATTTATGCTCCCAAATTTTTAGCTAGCTCGAGACCTGCAATCATGGCTTCGTACTCGGCCTCGTTGTTAGTCAACCTAATAGTTTTAATAGTGTCACGACCCCAAACTCCCTCCGTAGGATGTCGTGATGGCACCTAGTCTCTAAGACTAGGTAAGCCTATCAATGCAGAATAATAATAAATATCTGAAATAAATAAACTATAATTCAAACAATTTCAACTCCCAAAACCCGGTAGAAACAAGTCACAAGCGTCTAAGAATTTATTCTCAATGTCTCTATATGTCAAGGTCTAAATAAAATATAAGGAAGCAACATAAAATGATAGAAGGGGACTCCGGAGTCTACGGACGCTGGCAGATATACCTCGAAGTCTCCGTGCGCAAGTAACTCACTGACGTCTAGGCTGGTAAAATGTACCTGGATATGCACAAAAAGATGTGCAGAAGCGTAGTATGAGTACATCACAGCGGTACCCAGTAAGTGCCAAGCCTAATCTCGGTAGAGTAGTGACGAGGTCAGGTGAGGCCCTACTGGAATATAATAATGGCATGGTAAAATGTTTATCAATGTAGTAAAATAAAATGACATTGGAAATGAATCAAATAGTATGTCACATTTAATGACATCAAATAATTACAAATAATATCTCGTGGAATCAAAACAGAATTTCCTTCAACTTTATAAAAATCACAACAATTAATCGAAAGCAACTGTGGCCATAAATCAATATCAACAAGGGCACTCCCGAGGTACCACCTCGTAGTCCCAAATCATAAATAAATTCACAATATCTCATTTCCTTATATCACCGCGGGAGCCTTCACAATTTATTTAAAGAAAACATGTTTTTCCGAAATAGCATCCCGCGTTTTAGCCACCCTTATCACACCGCATGACTTCTAGTAGTTCCCCTACTAGCCACGCGTATCAAACCACCCTTATCTCACCGCATGCATTTCAACACCCAGACCTTATACCACCGCATTTGTATCAATATCACAATATATCACAATTTGTACCTCAAGTGCTCAAATAATTTAACTTGCCAAAATAATTCAACAACAATATTTTTTCACAATAAAGAGCTCACGGCTCATGCCAAAATAAATCATCAATAATAGTTTTTCACAATAAAGAGCTCACGGCTCATGCCAAAATAAATCATCAATAATAGTTTGCCACAATAAAGAGCTCACGGCTCATGCCAAAATAAATCATCAATAATAGTTTTCCACAATAAAGAGCTCACAGCTCGTGTCAAAATAATTCATCAATAATATTCTTCCACAATAAAGAGCTCACGGCTCCCTCACAATGAGTATAAAAATATTCAGGAGTAAATAATTTAGGAAAATAATATTTCAAAATCTTTACTACGTTGCTTCAATATCAAGTTTAAAAATGTCAAATACTTCATATTAATAATATTTAATTTAAAAAAAATCAACCTTCAAATAATGCACAGAATAAAAGAAACCAAGTTTCCACTAAACAGGTAAAACCATTAGTAAGAAAAGATCAAACAAATTTGAAGTATATATCTCACATCAATGATGAAGAATATAACAAGATAAAATAATTTAATAAATGCGCAACAGTGATATACACAATTTAAAAATATAATCTTTCGCAATTTAACCCGTGTACACACTCGTCACCTCGTGCACACGACTTTCAACACATTTCAATAATCACTTCAATACCAATCCTAGGGAAAATTTTCCCCACACAAGGTTAGACAAGTCACTTACCTCGACTTGCTCCAATTTAATCAAGTATTATGCTTTTTCCTCGATTTTCCGACTCCGATCGACTCGTATCTAGTCATAATTAATTCGATACAGTCAACAAAAATTATAGTAATCAATTTTATAAGAAAATATTACATTTTCATTAAAATCCGAAATTAGCTCAATATTTGCCTGTGGGCCCACATCTCGGAATCCGGCGAAACTTATAAAATCCGATAACCCATTCAATTACGAGTCCACCCATACCAATTTTACCAAAATCCGATAACAACTCGACCTCCAAATCTTAAATTTTCGTTTTTGGGAGATTTTGCAAAAATCTTGATTTCTTCCATTTAAATCCGAAATAAATGATGAATATGACCATGGATTTATGAAATATAATCACATTTGAATATAGAACACTTACCCAAGTTGAAGTCTTGAAGAAATCCTCAAAATCGCCCAAGAACCGTGCTCCAAAACTCCAAAACGAAATGAAGGAAATAACCATTTTTGGTCCTTAAGTTTCTGCCCCAAAAACACTATTCCGGTCGCTAAAAGTCCAATCCCGTTGCTAAAAGTGTCACATCTGGTCGCTAAAGGTGCACACTAGGACTATTTATACCAGCAGTTTTATTTCACTAAAAATGCTCTAACTCCATCATACGAACTCGGAATTCGACGATTCTTATTCTTATGAGTCACAAATAAAACTACGAACCCATTCGTTCAATCGAAACTTAATTCGGAGCTCATTTGCTCAATGTGATACCAATTTCGCTCGTTAAACAATTAACTCATATTTCGTGCTTAAAACTCAATCGCGACTTGATGAAATTAGACCAAACTTTCCAGATCACTCCTATAATTCATTATCAAAATGTTGAAAGTCTTAAAATCAAATTTCGATCTCTAGAACTAAAAATGGACTTTTGGATCATTACATGCTTATGTTGAAAACATCAAACTCTTCCTCGACAGCCTGTAGTGTATCAATCATAACTTCTTGTACTCAACTCCAACTGCCAAACGGTTTAAAGTTCTGCAAACTAGATACAAAGTACTACAACTTTTATGTTTTGCTCATCGCCCAACTCCTTATAGATTGCGAGATATAAGCTCCCAAAGACAGCCCTGTGCAGCAGAAATTTCTGGCGATGCACACTGCTGTAGCAAAAATCTGCAGTAGCAGCTTCAGTCAATCGATCATAACATTTTGTATAAATGTCCGAATGATAAATGGTTTATCATTCTGAAAACTAGAATCAAAGGGCTACAACTTTCATGTTTTGAAAATGTTCAGATTCCTTATAGATTTCGAGATATAAACTTCCAAAATCAGCTTTGCGATTGCACCGGTTGCTGTCCAAAAACAGCTTCTGCAGCAGAACAATTCTAGCAGCTCCTTTTTGTCTGAAATTCATTCCGTTAACCTTCTGAAATCCACCCGAAGCCCTCGGTACCTTAACCAAATATACCAACATGTCCCAAAATACAATATGAACTTAGTTGAGGCTTTAAACCATGCCAAACAACGCCGAAATTACAAATCGCGCATCGAATCGAATTATGAATTTTCAAATCTTCCAACTTCTATATTTTGCGTCGAAACATATCAAATCAATTCCGATTGACCTCAAATTTTTCACACAAGTCATAAATGACATAATGGATTTATAAAAAAATTCAGAATCGGATTTCGACCCCGATATCAAAAAGTCAACCCCTCGGTCAAACTTTTCAAAAATTCAACTTTCGGCATTTCAAGTTTAATTCTACTACGGACTTCCAAATAAAATTCTGATCACGCTCCTAAGCCCAATATCACCATACGGAGCTGTTAGAATCATCAAAATTCTATTCCGGGGTCGTTTGCACATAATTTGATATCTGGTCACTATTTGAACTTAAACTTTTAATTTTTCATCAAAATTCCATATCTCTAGCTAGGTACCTCGGAATTTGATTTCGGGCATACGCCTAAGTCCCAAATCACGATACAGACCTACCAAAATTGTCAAAATACTGATCCGAGTCTGTTTGCTCAAACTGTTGACCAAAGTCAACTCGATTGAGTTTTAAAGCTCTAATTCACATTTTAATTCATTTTTCACCTGAAAACTTTCCGAAATATTTTTACGGACTGCACGCTCAAGTCGAGTAATGGTAAATAGTGCTTAGATCATATAATTAATTATTAAATTTAAAGATAATATTTTGGGTCATCACAAATAGATTGTCTAATAATGCCACCCGTGGGTGGTTTCAAAACTATGCCCAGCCCGGACTCCTTTACGTTTGAAGCCCTATCCGTAAAAAGGATCCATACCCCCGATGATGTACCTAATTTCAACAGTTCTTTTTCGGCTTCGGGTACGAGGGCTGGTGTGAAATCGGCCACGACGTCTGCTAGGACTTGCGACTTAATGGCCGTGCGGGGTCGATATTCTATATCGTACCCACTGAGTTCGACGGCCCATTTGGCTAGTCGGCTTGATAACTCGGTTTTGTGCAAAATATTACGAAGCGGGTAAGTAGACAATACGAATATGGGGTGACATTAGAAGTATGGCCTTAACTTCCTTGAGGCGCTTATCAATGCAAGCGCCAACCTTTCTAGGAGCGGATATCTAGTTTCCGCCTCTCCTAAGGTTCAACTTGTATAATAAACTGGAAATTGCGTACCTTGCTCTTCTCGAACCAGGACACTGCTTACGGAGACTTCCGATACTGCCAAGTACAAACAAAGTTTCTCATCGATTTTTGGAGTGTGAAGCAGTGGTGCGCTTGATAGATATCGTTTTAGTCCTTCTAATGCTTGTTGGCACTCCGGGGTCCAGGAAAAATCGTTCTTCTTTTTTAGTAGAGAAAAAAATTTATGACTTCGATCGGACGATCTCGATATGAATCGGCTTAGGGCGGCGATCCGACCCGTTAGTCTTTGCACGGCTTTCACGCTGTCTACGACGGTGATGTCTTCGACGACCCTGATTTTATTGGGGTTAATCTCTATTCCTCGATGTGATACCATGAAGCCGAGGAACTTGCCCGAACCGACCCCGAAGGCACATTTTTGGGGGTTGAGCTTCATTTTGTATTTCCTGAGAATCTCAAACGTTTCCTGCAAATGAATTAAATGGTCCTCTGCGCGCAGGGATTTGGCTAACATGTCATCAATATAAACCTCCATTGATCTTTCTATTTGTTCTTCGAACATTTTATTCACTAGGCATTGGTACGTAGCCCCACGGTTTTTTAGCCCGAAGGGCATCACATTATAACAATACGTTCCATATTTGGTGACAAATGAGGTTTTTTCCTGGTCCTCCGGGTTCATCTGTATTTGATTATACCCGGAGTAGGCATCGAGAAAAGTGAGGATCTCGTGGTCGGCCGTGGCATAGATCATGTGATCGATGTTGGGCAACGGAAAAGAATCTTTGGGGCATGCTTTGTTCAAATCCTTATAGTCTACACACATTCTAAGTTTGTCCCCTTTTTTAGGGACTACAACTACGTTGGCTAACCATTCGGGATATTTTACCTCCCGAATGGACCCTATTTTGAGAAGTTTGGTTACCTCGTCCTTTATGAAGGCGTTCTTTTTATCGGACTGAGGTCTTCTTTATTGCTTCACCGATCTTAACCTATGGTCCAAACTTAGTTAATGCATCGTTATGTCCGGCGGGATCACTGTTATATCTAAATGGGACCAGGCGAAACAATCAATGTTATTGATAAGAAATTGAACGAGTTTTTTCCTGAGTTTGGGGCTCAACCCTGTTCCCAAGTATACCTTGTGCTCGGGCCGGCGCTCGATTAATATGACTTGCTCTAGCTCCTCGATCATCGATTTTGTGGCATCAGAGTCATCGGGAATTACGAAAGATCGAGGGACCCTTTGGTCCCCATCTTCTCCGACTTTCCGGTTGTCTGGCTGGGTTGAAGCCACTGTCTATGATTGCTATCTGGTGTCCCGTTCTCCTTCTGGGCCCGATCCTTTTACCGGCGAAAGTGAGGACATTGGTTTGGCTTCGTCGACGGCGAACATTTCTTTTGCGGCTGGTTGCTCTCCGTATACCGTTTTGACATATCCCGACGCCGAAAATTTGAGGACCTGGTGTAGAGTCGAAGGCACGGCTCTCATGTTGTGGATCCATGGTCTTCCGAAAAGGGCGTTATACCTCATATCGCCTTCGATCACATGAAACTTTGTTTCCTGGACAGTTCCGACCACGTTTATTGGTAAGGCTATCTCCCCTTTAGTGGTTTTGCATGCCATATTGAACCTGTTTAGGACCAGAGTTACAGGTACGATCCGATCCTGCAGGCCGAGTTGCTCTACTACCTTCAATCGGATGTTATTGGTTGAGCTACCTAGATCGATCAACACACGCTTAATTTTAGTTTTATTTATGAGTACGGATATTACCAGTGCGTCATTGTGAGGTTGGACGACCCCTTCTGCATCTTCATCCCCGAAAGATAAAGTCCCCATGGGTACGTAGTCTTGAGTCCGAGATCATTTTTCCCTCACCATCGATGTTTTAGTGCGCTTAAGCATCGGTCCCCGGGGGGTATCGGTGCCGCCGATGATCATGTGGATAATGTGTTGCGGTTCTTCTTGCTCGTTCTGCTTGCTGAAATCCCTACTTCTAAAATGGCTCTTTGCCCTATCACTCAGAAACTCCCGAAGATGCCCTTTGTTAAATAGGCGAGCTATTTCCTCTCTTAGTTGCTTGCAATCTTCCGTTCTGTAGCCATGGGTACCATGATATTCACACGTTTGATTGGGATTTCTATGGGCAGAATTGCTTTGCATTGGTCGAGGCCATTTAGTGTCTTCGATGCGTCCGATGGCCGATACGAGAGCGAATGTGCCAACGCTGAAGTTATATTCTGATAATCGAGGTGCTTCTATAGGCTCGGCATATTTGTTGATGCCGCTCTTACTCATAAGCCCCCGAGAATTTTGTCCCCGATCAATTCTTTGACTGTTCCTAACTGCGCTGCGTGTTGAACCATTGTTTACTCGATCGGTGACGTACGGTCGATATCGGTCTCTGTTTGACCTTTGCTCTTTGTCGATCTGCTTTTGATTAATAATTGTCTTGTTCTGATGAACAGGCCCATACGGAGCTCCCAACTGGTCATCTTCGACCCTAATTTTCGATTGATATCGGTTGTGCACATCTGCCCAAGTTACCATCGGATACTCGATCAAATTTTGCTTCAGCCGATGTGATGCTGTCGAACTTAGCTCGTTCAACCCTTGGGTGAAAGATTGTACGGCCCAGTCGTCGGTGACCGGGGGTAATTCCATGCGTTCCATTTGAAATCGGGATACGAATTCCCTCAGCATCTCTACCTGTCTTTGCTTTACTTTGAAGAGGTCTGATTTTCTCGTTGCAACCTTTATGGCTCCAACATGCGCTTTTACGAACGAATCTGCTAACACGGCAAAAGAATTGATGGAATTTGGTGGTAAATTGTGGTACCAAATCATAGCCCCTTTCGAGAGGGTCTCCCCGAACTTTTTCAATAGCACGGATTCGATCTCATCATCTTCCAAATCGTTGCCTTTTATGGCACACGTGTAAGAGGTGACATGTTCGTTAGGATCGATCGTACCATTATATTTGGGAATTTCTGGCATACGGAACTTTTTGGGGATTGGCTTCGGTGTCGCACTCGATGGAAAAGGCTTTTGTATGAATTTTTTTGAATCGAGCCCTTCTATCATTGGTGGAGCCCCCGGGATTTGATCGACCCTGGCATTATACGTTTCCACCCTCTTGTCGTTGGCTTTGACTCGTTTTGTGAGTTCCTCGAGCAATTTAGTAATTCTGGGAGTAGTCCCCAATTCCTGCTCGTTAGATTTTACTATGGCAGGCTCTATTCTGGGGGTGACCTCTCGAAGTAACCCCTGCCGGATCTCGCGAAGTGGATTGGAAACCGACCTGCTTTGTGCTTGAGTTTGGCTCTGTAGCCGAGCTATCGCTAATTGCTGGACTTGCAACATCTCGAAGATCATGCGTAAGCTGGCCCCGATCTCCTCTGGGTTTTGGGTGTCTTGGGCTACGGATCGAGCACTGCCCTGAATGCCTCTTTCCAGTTCGGAACGCTGGTTTGCTTTCAAAGAAATTTGTGAATTGACATCTAGTGGTATTTCGACTCGAATCTCAGGTAGCGCCAAGTTGTTGGTTTCATCTTGAAGGCCAGCTTCGTAATCGGTCAATAAAGCCATCCGGTCGGTGGCTATTCGTAGCCGAACCTGAATTGAAGGTGTTTTCGGAAATAAGTGACCACTGTTATCCTCGGCCCCACGGTGGGCGCCAAACTGTTTACCGAAAAATTGGATATAGTTGAATTTATACGCAGTTCCGAAGATATGTGGTACAACTTAATACAAAATGCTAAAAGGATGAATATAGGTTAGAGAAAACGTAATCCAGGCGAATCAATTATGAACAGTGGATTTAGGATTTAACAAAATAGAATCAATCTAAGAAACTAAAAAGATCACTCTTCCTTATAGAGGAAAATAATACAGTTTTTGATAATCTCCGTCTCCAAAAAGATGCCTCCCAAGAATGATAAAACAAGCCCTTTTATAGTGAAAAGGGTTTGGCTCAAAGTATAATAAGATAAACATTCAGTGGGAGACCCATGATAAATCAGCTTTTCCATAATTTCTGCCACGATTCCCTTTAGTGGGATTACAACGGCTTTTGTGTCCGAGCTCGATCTTGCTTAGAATCCTCGATTTTGGTTCGAGCTTGACTTCGGCTCGAACTCGTAATCTTGGCTCGAGCCCGATCCTGGTTCGAGCCCTCAGATGGATTCCAGGTCGACGTAGGTTGGTTTTTGGATTATCAGCACGATAGATCTACCCGCGCCATGGTTCGACTCTTGTTCGAGTTTGATTATGATATCGATCTCAACACGGACCGGCCTCTCCGGGCTCTAGGTTAGTTCGTTCTCCCCTTCAAGATCTTAATTCGATACACCACCCTTCGAACCGTACCGGACATGCCAAGGCTGAAATCCATTTCGACCGTATACACACCCTTCTTAGCTCTTAAATTGTCGATATTGTTTTTATTATTTTCATTATTATAAGTAGTCTATTTTGCATAAGGCATGTCCTTTTCGGAGCAAAAAGGATGCGAGAAACACAAAAAAGAAAAAAGAAAAAAAGTAAAGTTCAATGTATTGTGGTAAGTGTAGTGGATGTCACATTTTAGTGGCGCAAATAGAAATGCTAATTAGCTGTATGCAAGGAAATTAGGGAATAAAGTTAATGAACGCGTTATTTGGGCCCTAAAGTTTGGGAGTTTTTGGCTCTCATTAATCACAAATCCCTTAAATTAATTGTCGTTAATGCATGTATTAGTGAGACATAAGCATTTGCGTGGACATCGAGTACTGTGACCATATCTTAGTTTTGAGTTCAACAAAATAGCCAAAGCTAAAAAGATAAATATTAAAATGTCAGTAGTAGTAAAATAATACTTCATACTATTATATTGTGCGCGCGAAAAAAGAATCATGAAATGGTCAAAAGATGTCTGATTGCGAGTTCAGATTTTCTTTTAATAAAATTGGGCCCAGACCATTTCACATGGGCCACGAGATTTTACTTATCATTATCAGTTGTAATCGTAGTTAGTTAGTTTTGTAAAAAATATATTAAATTAGCACTTAGCTGTAGTAGGACCCAGTCTCTTCTTAATTCAAAAAGCTTTGACCAAGTATTTAATGTTCAAAAATTTCATTTGATTGAAACATTTCGATACGTCGAAAAGTTTCAGGTCAAATAGAAAAGTATTGTTTTCTTTTCTTGCTCAGATTAAAAGCATAGATTGTTAATTTAAGTCGCAGAGAGATAAATTTTGTAACAAATAGAACAGAGAATAAGATTGAAATGTAAGAAAAACTAAAAATAAACGTCATTTTTGATTTGCTTATATTGAAACATATCTGTTTCTTTCTGGAGAGATAACATGGTTATTCTCTTTTTAATTTAGTAACCGCAAGATTCAGCTTCTAAATTTGATAAATAAAAAAAAATAGAATTTCCAAACTCAAGAAGTGAATATGAGAAGACTGAAAAGTCATAAGAATAAGTTTCTAAGTATTATTGTTATGACGTTAATACGTGAAAGATCTTTCTCTGCTTTGATAAACAAAAACAAATTTAACTCGTGATTGGTAGAAAAAAATTATCATTTACACATAAATTTTAAAAAATAGAGTTTGGATATCAACCGATGTAAATTACTCATAGTCGTAAACTTTAATTCGTTAGAAGAACCATAATTTATTCGTAGAGTACCACTTATTTGGCTAGTTGTCCAAAATTAGGTTACCAGAATATATTGATAACTGACTTATACCTGTTCTATTGTCTGAAATATTATGCTAATGTAGATATTAGCTCGTGATGGCTGATAAGTTGGAATTTGGAACATTTTAATTTGTAACGGAGAGTGGTGTTGGTTTATATATTGCAAAATTCGTTAGGTGAACATAACTCGCATGTAATTTCCAATTTTTTAGCAATCTAAAGAACAAAATGAAGATCTTTCCAACATTTATAATTAGTTACTTTACAGTGTTTGGCTATGGACAATACCACATGAGGTGACACTAATTGTCTAGAGAAACAAGTAGTCAGTGGTTCACTACTTACTAAAAAATCGACTACTAATAAAAAGTTTTTTGTTAATTGCAAAGAGCCAGTGAGACGGTTAAAATTCGTCTACTTTTACCTAAGCTTATGATTTTGAACTATACGAATGAAAAACGTTTTTTACTCACCTCAATAAGTTTATTCGTTACAAATGAAAAGTAATTGGACCAATGAATTTCAGATACCGAATGCTAAAAGAAAAAAAGTGTCTGGTAAACAACGTCCAACTAGATTTTATAAGTTAAATTTTTTCATTATTATTTACAATGTACTATTATTATTAATTGTTTCTTGATATTGGTGGTTATTCTTTCTTATTATCTGTATCTGAGTTTTACGTCTTTGCAGAATTTCAGCTAGGTTTCAGCAAAAGTTTACAAGCTGCATGAGTTGAAATAATCAAATATATTTGCAATGATTTTTAGTGCTTGGTTGGTTGGTTCTTATTCCTTTTTTTCCCCACTGTTGTTAAATATAAAAATCACCTGCTGGTTGAAAAATAAAACTTAAGATCCTTGTCCTTTCAAGTTGAACGACTGCCAAATACGAAAACGAACAAATACTTTTAATGATTACATACATCGAAAAAATTATTGAACTCTAACATTAAAATGTCACATGAAATTTACAAGATTAGAGTTTCCTCATGGTGTTTCGAGCAAAAAATTATTAGTCCCGCCAATATTGCTGTATTTGTAAATAATAATTCTGCAAAAATAAGTTAACGTAATGAAACAGTAATTAATTCGAGCCCACTGAATTCACAGCATTTCCTTAAGGAATTTAATCCCCTCCTAGTACCCAAGGTAATGGATTATTTCCTCCCAGGATAGAACGAATCACACACTGGTGTAGCGGTACTTCAAACCCCAGTGTTTCAGCGAACACAAAGTTCAGTAGCAAATCACACTTACAGTTGCTTTGTTTGAAGTTAAAACAATGCAGAACAAAGGAGTAGAAACTCAGAAAATCGTATGAAAATGCTGAGAGGAAGGAGTGCAATGTATAGCCAAATATGTTGAGCGATTTTCAGTTTGTTGGTCTTGTGTATTGTGTGTGTCTTTCTTCAACAGTTGCTGCACATATATATAGCAACCAGTGTTGAAGAAGACCAATCGTCCACCCTCCATGGTGGAGCAAGCACATTCATGGTGGGAAGAGCATTAGGCGGCTGCCAAATGGTCAATACACGGATTGAAAAATATCCGTTACAAATGCGGATAATCTTACGTTAATATTTGTCCGAAGCCGAAGCCGAGCCGAGCGAGCGACGACGACGCGAGACTTGCTTTCTTCTTAACTCTTTAAGAGTTACAAGAAGAGCAATTATATATATACCCACCAAAAATCTTTTCCTCTTCCAATATGGGACAATGTCTCATTGTCAAGAGGGGAAAACTTAAAATTTTACTCAAAATTTTATTTTCCCTCCATTTCTCATTCACCCTCATTTTAAGACTATTTCATCTTAAAAACAAAACCTCAACAAAAATTACATCCAAATATACATTCATTCATTGCACTTCTAATTATTTATCGCTTAAACATATAGTTTGAAGTTCCATAATAATCAATCACCTAGTTTGTGGTAGTTATTAATTCGTAAAATTTCCTTATTTTTTCTTATTGATTATCGCAACGATTCGATTCTTTGTTTGGAACTGTGGACGCAGAAAGTACATTACCCAATTATTTTTTGTATAATAATACAAGTTCTAGATAAAAAGTAAATAAGTGAAAACTATTAAGAAATATATATTTTTTCTCGCTCTGAAAATTAATAGCCGATAAAATATATTTTTTATTTATGTATTTATTTATATTATATACATATAACATACATATTTTATATATTTTTTGACTAGCGAATAAATTTAATTTCGGGCAATCGATCAATTTTGTATTTTACTTAATTAATTAGTCGTTGAGTGCATCTTTTCATCCATTTTTCCTCCTTCCATTTCTAGGGCAAGCGATTGTATTACTCATCGTGTCCCACTTTATGGTGAATCAATTTTTTTATTTACTAAATCTGTTTGAACGTTATCTAAGTGGTTTGATCAATAAAAGATACTCACTCCGTTCACTTTTACTTAGTAGCTAAATTAAAAATAATTTTTTATTTTTACTTGTCACTTTATGCATATTAAGAGAAGACAATTTTTTTTTCTGTTATACCCACAATATTTATTACTCATTTAAAATTATTTTTTCAGATTCAATAAAATATACATCAATTAATATGGGTATCACGATAAATTATGCACTTCATTTATTATTTCTTAAGGAACGTGAAAAGTCAAAATATGTCAAGTAAAAGTGAACGGAGTGAGTACAATGACTCTTACGTCTAATTTTTAATTATTCAAACTTTATTGCAAGGAACTTAATAAATAAATATTTCAGTTCATACAGAAAATTAGATATTACCTAGAAAAGAGGATTAAATAAAGTTAACAATGATTTCTTCCATTATTCACTGGGAATTTGAATAACCGAATTTAATATTTTATTTTAGTTGTTTTCCACAAATTCCTTTTCTGGTGAGCAAACCACGCGCTATACGTAACTTGGTCAAAGCGAAATATCCTTAGATTAGTTTCTACGCGGAAAATTACCGTTCAAAATATCTCTAAATCTTACCCTATCATTTAATTAATCAAGCCTGTCACCCAATTTCATAGTATTAAATACTCCACAATAACATTAAGTAAAGTAAGAAACCGGTATTAAAGTAAGAGGAACAGCAGGGAATCCATTCACTCACTAAAAAAAAGCGCGTGAAGATAAAGAGGTATCCTCACATCACTTCCCACAATGGGCCAAGACTGAGAAGCAGCAATATTGCTTTTATGATTTATCCCTTTTATTATTCACATTCATTTTCCAGTAGTCTTATTCACACTGTCACTCTCACAAAGCAGTACTCAGTCTTCCTCTCTTTCCTCTTTAACCTCCTTTTTCTTCTCAACTTCCAGCTTCTACACTCACTCTTTCAGTTTTTTTTCTCACTCTATAATCTCTGCTAAATATTTAATCTATGGCTACCCTTATGTCTCAGTATTGTTATTTCAACCTCTGAAAATTGCATTCCGGTTGTTTAGTAGAAGAAGAGAGAAAAGAAGTATTGAGGTTTTGGGTTTTTTTTCCCTCGTAAAATGGAGAGAAAACAAGGGTTCTTCTCGGCGTTAAAGGAAGAAGTGGTGCGTGGGTTATCTCCGGGGCGGTCAAGAGCGAAGAGTCCGGCAAGAAGCGGGTCGCCCATTACGAGTTTGCTACGGAGGAAGAAGAATACTAATAATAGCAGTAGTAGTAGTAGTCATTACGTGGCGAATTCTGAGGCGTTGATCTCGAGATCAGGGAGCTTGAGGCCGTTAGGGGAGACGTTAACACCGTTAATGGAAGGTCCGGATCCGGACGGCGGAGAACTCGGGGATTCGAAGCGGGTCGGGTCGGGTTTAGGACATTGGATGAAAGGGCAGCTTTCTAGGACTCCCTCGGTGGCGTCGAGTGCGTACGCTAAGAGGTCTGATCTGAGAATGTTGCTTGGTGTCATGGGTGCTCCTCTCGCGCCGGTGCACGTTAGCACCAGTGACCCCTTGCCTCATCTTAGCATCAAAGATACACCCATCGTAAGTCTTATTTTTTTAATCCTTCTCTTCTATACGTCATTTTGATTTTTAGTTAGCTGAGCTGAAATTATTAGGTGGACTTGTTCCCTTTTTTTGTTGTAATTTATATTTTAAGAAGTTAGTTAGTAGTGATGTACTAACTGGTCCCTCTTGAATATATGATTTTAAGTCGATGTTTACTTAATTATGACTGATACAACTACTTTAATGCTGTTTAATTGCTTTGGTATTTTAAGTTTACTGGTCATATGACCCATTGGTTTCACATGGCAAGCAATGGGGTGATGTGTTAACGGGTCCCCTTTGGTTGCACATTCTAGTTGTTTAGTTTTCAAATGTAGTGAGATAGCTAAAGAATTTTGTGTTAAGTGGGGTATGTGTTTAATGTTTTTCTACCCTTTCTATTTTCTTAAGGAATATTTATTTAAGTGTAGAAGGTGTAGAAGAGGGTCTAATTTTTTTGTGGCTGTTTTTTTGAGTTGCTCACTAATTATTGTGCTGAAAACTTGGCTGATCCTCTTTATTGTAATTTTGCAGGAAACTTCATCAGCGCAGTATATATTGCAGCAATATACTGCTGCATCAGGAGGGCAAAAGCTCCAGAATTCAATCAAGAATGCGTATGCCATGGGGAAACTGAAGATGTTAGCTTCCGAATTTGAAACCCCAACAAAGGTGGTTAAGAATAGGAATTCTGCTAGAGCTGCTGAGTCAGGTGGATTTGTCCTCTGGCAAATGAATCCCGACATGTGGTATGTGGAGCTTGCTGTTGGTGGAAGCAAGGTTCATGCCGGCTGCAATGGCAAGCTTGTCTGGAGACATACACCTTGGCTTGGAGCTCATACTGCCAAAGGGCCTGTTCGGCCACTGCGACGAGCACTTCAGGTGAAAACATGTCCAATATTATACTTCACAATGTAGCCTTGGATTTGGGAATTTTACTTTTTTACTGTAAGATTTCATCTTTACTTAGTCTCAGAATTGTATCTTACTGTTTACAGGGTCTTGATCCAAGATCTACTGCTAGTATGTTCGCTAACGCAAGATGCATTGGAGAGAAGAAGATCAATGGGGAGGACTGCTTCATTCTGAAGCTCTGTGCTGATCCTCACACGTTGAAGGCCAGAAGTGAAGGACCAGCGGAGATCATAAGGCACGTCTTGTTTGGCTACTTCAGCCAGAAGACTGGCCTTCTTGTTCACATTGAGGATTCACATCTCACCAGGATCCAATCTAACGGAGGAGATGCAGTTTACTGGGAGACAACTATCAACTCGTTCTTAGATGATTACCGCCCTGTTGAAGGAATCATGATTGCCCATTCTGGGCGTTCTGTAGTCACACTCTTCCGTTTTGGGGAGATGGCTATGAGTCATACAAAAACTAGGATGGAAGAAGCTTGGACAATAGAAGAGGTTGCGTTTAATGTCCCAGGATTATCCATGGACTGCTTTATCCCACCAGCTGATCTGAGATCAGGGTCTATAAGCGAAGCCTGTGAGCTCCCTCAAGATGAAAGGGGAAAAAGTGCAATTTCACTTGCCCATCACCGCGCTAAGGTTGCGGCGCTGGAGAAAACTCATGATGGCAGCATGGATAACATGGTGTGGAAGGTGGAAATCTAACCTACTAGGAACAAACGCTGGTCAATTGTTTATATGGAAAGAGGGTTCTCTGATTGACTAACACACTAGAAGTTACTTAGATGCTAATTAATTGAGTCATAAATAGTTGGTTGCGTACATCTTTATCTGTAAACAGAGCATAATGATTCCCAGGTTCTTCCTGAGCCTGGACGAATTTTTATACTCTTGAAAACAGAATCCAACAGAAGCGTTGGAGCTCAATTTTCCTGGTGAGGAATGGAGCAACTGGAGGTTAATTTTTAGTTTACCTTCCATAAATCTAGGTCGGGAAACTTTGCATGAGCCGAGTCATTGACCATTTTAGGTGATCATAGTTTTTTCTCTCAGCCTACTGTATATGGCTGTGATAGTTAGAGCACTGCTAGATTGGATTGACAGCAGTCTTAGTTTTTTTCATTTTTATCACTTTCATTTGACATGTTCCTTTTCTTTTTTTAGTTTTGGAAGTTGTTTGTTTGTGTGTCAGGAGAATGGGATTTTTCCGGAGTTTAGGGTAAAGTCAAAGTAGTTAAGGTAAGCAGATGAAGAAAGTTGTAAATTTGTTTGAATCTGCTGTTAACCAGATTGGATCTTGTTTGTTGGTTTCAGATACTACTCTCAGTATTTTGTTGGTTTGGTAAATACACAGCCAAGAAAATAAAAACAGAATCTTTGCCCATCTGGTGTGGAATACCTGCAAATGCATAGATAAGCATATCTCTCAGTTAATCTCTTTTGGTTTTATCTGAAATCATGTACTTTCTTCGTGACATAATGCTGATGCCTTGCACTTGTATGCCTATAAATTGTTTTTGAGAAGTTGGTTTCTGATTCTTTTGAAAGAAGACCATCTAGGTTAGCTGGAGTTCCACCATCTTAGCCAATAAAAGACAGGTCGGTGCGCAAAGCTTATTATACACGTGAGATTTGGAAAAGAGCTAGATCACATAAAGTTTATTGTATGCTGTCTTATTTCGCATTTTTACAAGTAACTTTGTTTTAACACATTGAATTGAAAACAAAAACAGAAAGGAAGAAAGTAAAAGATGCCAAGAGGTGTTGATAGGTCTTTGGTAAAGTTGAGCTTGCATTCAGTTGGAGGAGCATGAGAGAGACAGGGTAAAAAACAGAACTTTACCAACCCATGTGATATCCTCATCACTTCCCACCTATATTTCCTTTTCTCCTAGTACTGGAGTATTATCTTCTCCTTTGTTCAGGTGCTTTGTTCCCCCATAGTAACACCCTTCCTTTTTTTACAGATAAGCCATGCCCCCCTTCACCTGCCATTTTCACTTTCATCAACTTCGATGTTGTATTTTTTTTTTTTTTTTTTTTGTTAAAAGAGCTCATGCCTCATGCTAGCTAGCTGTCTATGGGGGGAAGTTTCTTCCTCATGATGATGTTCTCCACTTTTTCAGCTTCTTTTCTACAGCAAGTGATCCTCCAAGTAATGTCACTCTCACTCTAAAAGAACAAATCGACGAACCGATCTAATATCCCATATAAAAAGACAGTCCGGTGCACTAACCTCACGCTATGCGCAGAATTCGGAAAAGACCGACTCGAATCCGTGACCTACTGAATCACATGTTTGCTTGTAGATGATTTGCTATTGGTTTACCAATAATTTGTCCTTGAGTCTACTTTACCAATGTGCTGCACAATTATCTTTCCTATTGGTTTCAGCTCCATGGATCTTATGACACGATACAGAAAATTAAATGGAATCTTGATATCATGCTATTGCTACTCATAGGAGTCATTTATTTGATAGTGAGTAGCACAATCACCTACTAATTAATATGAAATGGTTCAATCATAGAGTGGTCCAATTCACATTCAGTAGCCTTAGTAACAACCATTGCATGATTGGGAGGGAGGATCTAAACCACTTGTATTCATATGGGACTTGGGAAAGGAATGATTTTATCTTTCCTTCTTTATAATTCCTTAAAGCATTCAATATTCAAAACTACTATTTCGGTTAATGTGCTTGCGTCGAATAGAGGAAGCACTTTCTATCAAATGTTTATAAGATCTCTAGTTAATGGTGAGAGGATCATGTATATTTAGCACAATCCGTTAATTAAAGGTTACTGGTCTGATTAATGCGGATTCGTGTTGAGTAGTGCCTTCCTACAAAGTTTCTCCATTTTAAGAGCTTGAATCAAATGCAAAACCACTAGTTCATGTTGAAGCAATTCCATATATTTCAGCACAGTCCGAAAATAGTTTCTTCCTTGCACTAAATTGGGAGCAGTCAAAGCCTATTAAATTCACTGGACCCATCAAAGTCAATATCTATTAGGGTCTTTGTTTTCACACTGTATCTAAAGACTTTCTACTTCCTCTCCTTTGTCCTGTTGTGCTTATTTGTTTTGTATCCCAATTTATAAAACTTCATAAAAGTATTATTTGCAAGATATTTTTTGAGTGTTGTAGCAGAATTAAATGTTGATGCTTCGCAGGATTCTAGCACTTATATGGGGAGGGACACCTTTGTATTCATTCTTTTAAGATTTAAACGGTAAGCCCCATCTTCTCATCCTTTCCTAGGATAGCAGTGTTAGATTCCAATGTTAATTTAGAACCATAATCTGTACTATACCTATTATTTTATACAGTTGCTATATTGTAGAATCATGTGCCAATCTAGGTCTACGTAAAGTAACGGTCAAGACACTGTTTAAACTCAAATTCCCAACACATTTCTTTATGTGTAAATTGCAGTAATATGTTACAACAAAGAAACAATCACGTCAACAGCCCTCATTAATCCTAAACCCCAATTCTCGTAGTCTTTTTCGTTTGAATTATTTTTTCTTCAAATTATTTGGGATAGAGGTGGACCCTAGTGTATACGGTCAAAACCGATTAGTCCGCCGTACGGACTAGTTGGTAGGATAATACTTTGATCGAAGGGCGGCTTCGTAATATCAGGTCGTGGTACGAAGTCAGGTCATCAAACTTCGAGTTCTAGGACCAATCAATGACAAGCTCGGTATCATTATCGAGCTCGTAACCAAATCGAACTACGGGGCGAGGCGAAATTATCGAGCCTAAGATGCATAGACCGACCGACCGACACCGACCCCGAATCAATACCAGACTCTGAGTCAGAATCGAGCTCGAGTCAAGATCGAGAGCTCGAGTCAATATCGAGCTCACAGACAAGAGCTGTTGCAACCACACTAGGAGAGAGAATCCTGGCTGGAATTAAGGAAAAGCTAGTCCCCCATGGGTTCCCCACTATGTATTTTTTATTATATCTAAAGTAGGATCCTTCCACTATAAAGCGGATGATTGTTGTTTCTGTGAGGGCACATTCAGACATTGTAACAAAAGATTATTCCTTATATTGAAAGATCAATCCTTTGAGCTCTCTTACTTCATCTTATATGGTCCATTTATTTCCTCTTTTTAATAATTTTTATCTTTCGTTCTTATAGTCAAGATTGGATATTTCTATTTCTCTTTACGATTTGTATCAAGCTATACTACACACCGTTAGAACTACGTACAAATTCAACTCTATCTGATTTTTCGGGTAAACAGTTTGGCGCCCACCGTGGGGCTGAAGATAACAGTGGTTGTTTGATACAAACCTGCAACACACACCGTTTTGCGCTTGTCTTTCGAGAGTATCTTTGGCATCAGATTAGCAAGGACAAACCCCCGATTAATGGCTTTACTTATCGACAACGAAGCCGACCTTTAAGATGAAACCAACAACTTAACGCCCAGGGCCGGAAGGCCGCTTATCAATGCCGTTGAAGCTCGAGTCAAAGTACCAATAGACGTTAATTCGCATGTGGCCCTTGAGGCAAACCAACGTTCTGAACCTGAACATAACATTCATGGTGGTACTCGATCTGCAGCCCGGGACACCCAAAACATTGAGGAAAACGTCGTCAGCTTGCGTATGATTTTTGAAATGTTACAAGCCCAACAGGTCGTGATAGCTCAGTTGTAGAGCCAAACCCAGATACCGAGCAGGCCGGAGCCCAGTCCACCTCGAGAAATTGCCCACAGAACGGAGCCAGCCATAGTGAGGTCAAATGAGCAAGAATTGGGTACTACTCCCGAAATTACTAAAATACTCGATGAGCTCACAAAGCGAGTCGAAGCCAACGATAAAAAAGTAGAAACATATAACTCCATGGTCGATCAGATCCCGGGGGCTCCCCCAATGATAAAAGGGTTGGATTCCAAAACATTCGCGCAAAAGCCTTTTCCCTCGAGTGCAACCCCAAAACCAATTCCCAAAAAATTTCGTATTCCCGAAATTTCCAGATATAACGGAACGACCGACCCCAACGAACATGTCACCTCCTACACGTGTGCCATCAAGGGTAACGATTTAGAAGACGATGAAATCGAATTTGTGTTGTTAAAAAAATTCGGAGAGACCCTCTCGAAGGGAGCAATGATTTGGTATCACAACCTACCACTGAATTCCATCGACTCATTTTTCATGTTAGCAGATTCTTTTATAAAGGCACACGTCGGTGCCATAAAAGTCGCAATAAGGAAATCAGATCTTTTCAAAGTAAAACAAAGGGATAATGAAATTGTAAGGGAGTTCGTGTCCCGATTTCAAATGGAACGCATGGAATTGCCACCGGTCACAGACGATTGGGCCGTGCAAGCTTTCTCCTAAGGGTTGAACGAATGAAGTTCGATAGCATCTTGATCGAGTATCCAACAATAACTTGGGCAGATGTACACAATCGATACCAATCAAAAATCAGGGTCGAAGACGACCAAGTAGGAGCTCATCCTGGATTAGTACATCCAAACAGGTCGGCTATGTCGGCTATTAAAAACCAAAGGAACGGGATTGACCCCCCGAACTCAGGAAAAAACTTATTCAATTTTTTATTAATAACATAGATTAGTTTGTTTGGTTCCATTTAGACATGGCAGGAATCCCACCATCGATAACAACACACCAGCTGAGCTTGGACCCTAGGTTCATACCGGTGAAGAAAGAAAGATGACCTCAGTCCGAGATAAAGCACATATTTGTAAAGGATGAGGTAACTAAACTTTTCAAAATAGGGTCGATTCGGGAAGTAAAATATCCCGAATGGTTAGCCAATATAGTTGTTGTCCCTAAAAAGGGGAACAAACTTAGAATGTGTGTAGATTATAAGGATCTGAACAAGGCGTGCCCCAAAGATTCTTTTTAACTGCCTAACATCGATTGCATGATCAATGCTACAACCGGCCACGAGTTTCTTACTTTTCTCGATGCCTATTCCGGATACAATCAAATTCAAATAAACCCGGAGGACCGAGAAAAGACCTCATTTATCACCAAATATAGAGCATATTGTTATAATGTGATGTCTTTCGGGCTAAAAAATGCAGGATCTACTTACCAACGCCTAGTGAATAAAATGTTCGAAGAACAAATATGTAAGTCAATGGAAGTTTATATTGATGACATGCTAGTTAAGTCCCTACGTGCAGAGATCCATTTGACTCATTTGCAGGAGACGTTCGAGATTTTAGGGAAATACAACATGACGCTCAACCCCGAGAAATGTGCTTTTGGGGTTGGTTTGGGCAAGTTCCTTAGCTTCATGGTATCAAATCGGGGAATCGAGATCAACCCCAATAAAATCAAGGCCATCGAAGACATCACCATCGTAGATAGTGTGAAAGCAGTGTAGAAGCTAACCAGACGGATAGTTGCCTTAGGCCAGTTCATTTCGAGGTCGACGGATCGAAGCCACAAATTCTTCTCTCTACTCAAAAAGAAGAACGATTTCGCCTGGACTCCGGAATGCCTACATTCATTAGAAAAATTGAAGCAATACCTGTCGACCCCACCACTGCTTCACACTCCGAAGGCAGATGAGAAACTTTACTTATACTTGGCGGTATCGGAAATCGCGGTAAGTGGCGTCCTAGTTCGAGAAGAGCAAGGTACGCAATTTTGTGTTTATTATGTAAGTCGGACATTAGGAGAAGCAGAAACTAGATATCCTTACTTAGAGAAATTGGCACTTGCTCTGATAAGCGCCTGTAGGAAGTTAATACCATACTTTCAATGTCACCCCATATGCGTTTTTACTACTTATCCACTTTGTAATATTTTGCACAAGCCTGAACTATCGGGCCGATTGACCAAATGGGTCGTCGAACTCAGTGGGTACGATATTGAATATCAACCCCGTACGACCATCAAGTCTCAAATTTTAGCGGACTTCGTGGCCGATTTCACGCCAACCCTCGTACCTGAAGTTGAAAAAGAACTCTTGTCAAAATCGGTTACAACATCGGGGGTTTGGACCCTCTTCACAGATGGTGCTTCGAATGCAAAGGGGTCCGGACTTGGCATCGTTTTGAAACCCCCCACATGTGGCATTATTCGGCAATCTATCAAAACTTCTAAGTTGACTAACGATGAGGTCGAGTACGAGGCCATGATTGCAGGTCTCGAGCTAGCTAAAAGCTTGGGAGCAGAAGTCATGAAGCCAAATGTGACTCTTTGCTAGTGGTAAACCAAGTAAACAAAACCTTCGAAATTCGAAAAGATAGAATGCAAAGGTATTTGGACAAATTACAGGTAACTTTGCACCGTTTCAAGGAATGTACTTTACAACATGTGCCTCGAGAACAAAACAGTGAGGCCGATGCACTCGCAAATTTGGGGTCATCGGTCGAGGAAGATGAGATCGACTCGGGGACTGTCGTTCAACTCTCGAGATCCGTAATCGAGGAGGGGCATGCCGAGATAAATTTTACAAGCTTAACCTGGGATTGGAGGAGGACTCCACCTTTATCACATCGACCTCCTCACGAAGCTTCTCGATCGTCTCAAGCTTCTGCTGCAGCTGTGAGACTGAAAGATTAGCCAACATTCCAGTATCGAGTCCATAGGCTTTTAATAGTGTCGTTACTTGCTCGTGACAGATCGGTTTGAACTTGGTGAGCTTTGGCCAACTCAGCTCGGAGGTCCTTGATTTCTTTTCCCTTTTGCCTTAAGAGTAGTTTAAGGGCTTTCCTCTCCTTCGTGGCATGTTGGAGATCGGCCTCGTATCGATGCAGCTCAGTTCGGGATCGAGAACATGTTTCTCGATGAGCTACCACGGCCTACGAAGAAAGAAGAAACAAAGTAAGAAAAGAAAAACAAACATAAAAGATAATACCAACAAAATAATTTAAGGCTTACCTAATTCAAAGCCTATTTCACTCCGTGAAAAAGATCTGATGCATCACTAGTGCCGGCAGCGTCCTCAACACCGGTAAACAGGTCACAAAAAGGATCCTCTCCCTCATGAGGCCTGTCTAGTTCGAGGCCCCCCAAAGATTGGGCTTCCCGAATTGCCCCTTTGGAAAAAAAACAGGGAAGGTGGGCGAGTCTTCGATTGCTACTTCCCCAAGTGAGTCACTTGGGGCATTCTTTTTGGTTTGAAGAGATTCAGGGATAACCCCTTCATATATATCCCCCATCCGTTGGCTTCGATGGGAAGCATCCTCGATCTCCAACGACTCAGGGACTCTGCCCGAATCTTTCTCCGATATATCCTCAGGTCGAGGTGGAGCCTTATAAACCACCATCGATCCAGCTGTTTGTGGAACGTCAGTGGTCTTCTTCGATCGGGCCACAAGTACGGACCCGTCGTCTTCCTCTTCCTCATCTTCATCCCTTAGACGCTGAACCGATTCTAAGGTCAAAGAGATGGTATTCTTCCTCGACTTACGAGTCAACCTTGCCTTCGGTTTTGGATTTTCGGAAGTAGAGGCCCTTTTTCTCTTATTTCCCTCCGCCGGTTTACAAACCGGGTCTGAGGCTTCTTCCTCGCCGGACAGGGGCCTCAAAAACGCATCTCTGCCTAGGCCTACACACAAGAAAATCGGTTGAATATGTGGGAAATATTTCGTTCGAACTCTCAAAATATGAGAAATAGGCTTACCATGATTTTTTGCCTCCCATCGACCCTTTGCCAAATCACGCCACGAACGTTCGGCGTATGTAGAGGTCGAAGCTAGGGCCCGTACCCAGCTTTTAAGATCAGGAACAACACTGGGCATCCAAGGAACCGCTGCATCACAAAAGAGATATCAGCAAGAAAGAAACAAAGAGACAAGGCAATAGGGAATAAGCAACAGAATTACACTTACGCTTCATATTCCATTCTTCGGGGAATAACATCTTTTCGGCTAGGATCAGGTCCGAAGTCTTCACTCGAACGAACCTGCCCATCCAACCTCGATCCTTGTCCTCATTTATGCTCCAGAACAGTACATTGGTATCCCGGTGTTGAAGTTTTATTAATCCACCTCAAAAGTGGCGGGGACTATACAATCTAATAAGATGATCGAGGGTGAAAGACATCCCCTCGATCTTGCTTGAAAAGAAACGGATCAGGATAACGATCCGCCAAAAGGAAGGATAAATCTGACCTAGAGTTATTCGGTATTGACAACAAAAATTGTTGATAACAGGGTCGAAAGGTCCTAACGTAAAAGGGTAAGTATACATACTAAGGAACCCTTTCACATGGGTGGTAATATCTTCATCGGGAGCCGGAATTATCACTTCTTTGTTATCCCAGTTGTAATCTGTCTTTAACTGTGCAAGTTGCTTTTTGGTTATCCAGCACAAATACCTCAATACCGGCTCACACCGACCGGGAACCAACGAGCCCTTATCGACCTTAAAATCGTATGTGAGAATACACGTTCCGCGAACAAACTCTTTAGGTCGTGGCTCCATCGGTGTTTTATCGGCGTCGGGCTGTGAAGAAGAAACCTCTTCTTTTTAACGGACGGTTTTTGATGTTTTCACCATTTTTTGAATTTAGAAGAAAGAAATAAAGATGATGTGGTGTTTCAAAGAAAACTTTCGCAGTAAAAATCACAAAAGGAGAATTTCGCACTTAATTCAGAAGGTATGAGAAAATGCTTAGGAAATTTTGATATTAGAAGATGTAAAAGTCATTAATGGTGAAAGGAGGGGATATTTATAGTCTGAGCAGTGGCGGTCCAATATCGATAATGGCCGGCCACCGTCCGACACATATTAAATGCCTCGGTAAACTGAACCGATGGGACAGCTATCGTGTACGTCACGATCAGATTCGATGCGCACGTCAGTATATATTTAATCGTACCGTTGGAAAATCATATCGTTTCTCATTACATTCTTCTCGAAAAATGCGGGGACTAGCTGTATACGGTCAAAATTGATTAGTCCATCGTACAGACTAGTCGGTATGATAATACTTTGATCGAAGGGCGGCTTCGTAATACCAGATCGAGGTCCGAAGTTAGGTCATCAAGCTTCGAGTTCTAGGACCAATCAATGACAAGCTCGGTATCATTATCGAGCTCGTATCCAAATCGAACTACGGGGCGAGACAAAACTATCGAGCCTAAGATACATAGACCGACCGACACCAATCCCGAATCAATACCAGACTCTGAGTCAGAATCGAGCTCGAGTCAAGATCGAGAGCTCGAGTCAATATGGAAGAACAAATAGATAGACGCATTACAATAACATTTGATAAGAAAGTGATGACACAACTCATTATTTAAGGTAAATAAAAATGAAGCACTTCATATTTCTATTAAATATTACATCCCATAAGAGAATCCCAAATATTTAATTTTTATGTATTTTTTTAAAAAGAAAAGTCTATATAAGGTCTTAAAATTATATATTTATATGTCGGTTTGGTTTGAGTGTTTCTTACTCAATACCAAACCAAATCAAACAAAATCTAGTCGGATTTTTTAATCGATTTGGTTTGACTTATCGATTGAGGAAACTACACTATATACCTATAAAATTCAAAATATTTACGTGCTTTTACCCATTTTAAAAATAGTTACACTATCTACCTACCCCACCCATATTAATTACCCGTCCTACCTATCATTCTTTTTCTGCAATTGTATAGTTTAAAACTGTTTTATATGTTCCCCTACTTTTCCCCCCATTTTCTCTATCTTCCTTTTACGACATTAATTCATTTTTTCCTCATATTCTTCCTGCGATAGCAATTCCTTTTATTCTTAAATTCTTTCTTCCATATAGCATTGGCAAGAAAATTAAATAGGATAAAGTTCTCGGCGAGTCTCTATTGATTATTCAATAGAGAAATACTACAAAGTAGGGGTGTACAAACCGAACCGAAAAACCACACTAAACCGAAAAGTCAAACCAAACCGATTAAAAAATCCGTCTTGGTTTGGTATTGAGTAAAAAAATCCGAACCAACCCGACATATAAATATAAAAATTTTATATATACTTTTAAGATTTTATATAGAATTTTCTTTAAAAAATGTCTAGAAATATTTGGGATTCTCTTGCGGGATATAAATTTTAATAGAATATGAAGTACTCCGTATGTATTGACCTTAAATAATGGGTTGTGTGATCACTTTCTTATCAAGTCATGTTACTGAAATGTGTTTATCTCTTTATTCTTCCATATTCATATCATATGTTAAGATCTATTAAATTCTTATATCTTTTTCGAATGTGAAGTGATTATTAATATTTAGGTATTATTGACAACTTATATTATTTCAGTTTAATAATTGAATTAATTTTTTTTTAAAAACTCTTTGCATATAATTGTATACCCTGTTGGTATAGATATACACTATACTGGTATCATATGTTAGTTAGATTATTTTTTGGTTGTATTAGCTACATTTAATTAGTACACTATTTGACTTTTCTTTAATAATAGTAGAATAGTACAATATCTTGAATTTTTTTAATTTTCCTTTATGCATGTGTATTATGTAATAATTTTGATTTTTTCTTTATGCGTTTGTTTTATATAATAGTATTATAGTACAATATCTTGAAATATATTATTATATTAATATGGGTACATTATGTTTTGATTTTTCTCTTTATGCATGTGTATTATGTAATAGTAGTATAGTCATATATAGTTGTCTGAAATTAATTAGTAGAACTGTATACCCTATTGGTATAATTATATGTCATATTGGTATCATATGTTAGTTGGAATATTTTTTGGTTATTTTAGCTACATTTTTAAGTGAATTCTATTCTGAAATAATTTATATGATCATGTTTTACTGTGTTGGATTTTCTTGTACCTATGGACATAGATTTTATGTATTATGTAATAGTTTTTATATTTATATGCAGTTGTTGGAACAACCCCGTACAACTATATACCCTATTAGTATAGCTATATACAATATTAGTATCATATACTAGTTGAATCACTTTTTGGTTGTATTAGCTGCATTTAATTGGTACACTATTTGATTTCCTTTTAATAATAGTAATATGGTACAATATCTTGAAATACTTTATTATATTAATATGTGGTACACTATTTTTTTTTTCTCTTTATACATGTGTGTTATGTAATAGTAGTATAGTCATATAATTGGTGGGAATTAACCAATAAAACTGTATACCATGTTGGTATAGTTATATGACATATTGGTATCATATGGTAGTTTGAGCATTTTTTTGGTTATTTTAGCTGCATTTTTAAGTGAATTATATTCTGAAATTATTTATATGAACATGATTTGCAGTGCTGGAATTTTTTTGTGCCGATAGACATCGATTATGTGTATTATGTAAAAGTTTTTATAGTTATAAGTAATTGTTGGAACGACCCCATACAACTATATACCGTGTTAGTATACGGAATGAGCAAGTTATTTTGTGAATATTTAGCTTGAAATGCGAGCATGTAATTTTCTCATACTTTTATTGCATCCTTTAATATTTTGGTACTGTAGTATAGTCGCAGATAGTTGTAGCAATATTTTAGAGTAATCATATACTCTGTTGGTATACATGTATACCATATTGGTATTATATGGTACTAGATGTCTTTTTTTGCTACTTATATTTTTATTGCATTTTCCAATATTTGATTATCATTTCTATTCTAACTAGTATATATGGAGATTTGGTGACCGTAGATTATGTTTTCTTGCTCCATAACTGGTTGTGTTACTCCTAATGGTAGAGTGCATATTGATATTTGTAGGAAAGGAGATCAAGGTTTGCATGGCAATCACGTGTAATTAGAAAAGGAACAAGAAATAAAGACAATAAATGAAAAATAAAATAAAATAAAGGAGTCAAATTTGAGTGTGAAATAAGTTATGATAAAAATAACAATAATACGATTTGAGCAAAAAAAAAATGAATAAAAGAGAAAAAAGAAAAAAAGAAGAAGAAAACGAGAAAAAAGAAAAGGAGAAAAGAAAGAAAAAAAGGAAAAAAGAAAAGAAGCATAGAAATAAAAAAAAATTGGAAAAAAAGAGAAAATTCCCCACAAAAACTATTATGGGTAGGAAATATAATTAGTTTGATGGGTAGAAAAAATAAATGGATAGGTAAGTATAAATAATTTTTTTTTGTGGGTAACTATGTCATTCATCCTTATCGATTTGGTGCGATTTTCCGGTTCGGTTTGAACACCCGTAGGTTAGAGTTGCAAATTAGAGTGTAACTCCAATTTTAATGTTCCGTGTTAGAAGTGACATTATACGATAAAAAACAAACAAAAGTTCCATTAATGTAGTTAATCAACTCACTTTAATTTTCTAATAATATCACAGACAGTGGCGGACCCAAACGGTGGATAGCGGGTTCAACTGAACCCGTTTCACAAAAAAATAATAATGTGTATATGTATAAATTATGATTAAAATTGTATAAATTTAGCATAAATATTTTATTTAAACCCACTTAATAACTACTATTTTACTACTAAATTTATATACTTCTAAGATTAAATCGTTTACACAAAATAGTGGATCCGTCACTGATCACAGATCTCAACAAGGCTCGAATTTAACAAGGTTTGGACTTGTTAACTCATGTAATGTAATACTAGGAAGATGTTACTCTTGTCGGTGGAGGGTAAAGACGGGAGCAAATTTTTAGTACAATTTTTTTTATCGTCCTTGAGTTTGTTCACTTGTTCTAATACTGACGAAGAAAAGAAGAATGTACAAGCAAAACGTGGCGTTTCTCATTTAGCATAACAGCAAAATAAATAAGAGTCAAAGAAACAACAACAACCCAGTATAATCCCATTAGTGGGGTCTGGGGAGGGTAGTGTGTACGCAGACCTTACCCCTACCCTGGGATAGAGAGGTTGTTTCTAATAAACCCTCGGCATACTTCCCTCCAAGAACTCCCCACCTTCCTCTTGGGTGACTCGAACTCACAACCTCTTGGTTGGAAGTGGAGGGTGCTTACCATCCGAGCAACCCACCTTGTCAAAGAAAAGAAATAAATAGAGTAAATTTCATGGTGATCATTCAACTTTGTGATCATTACTCAAAAGTCACATTATTTTTTATTTCGTAAAAATCATTTAACTATATGGTCATTACCCAAAAATTACTTTTCTTTCTTTTGTTACACAAATATCATTTTACTATGCTTCAATTATCACAATAGTCACTTTGACCAGATTTTATAAAATTTTAGCTTGAAAAGTCTATTATGCCCTTGACATTATAAATTCTTCCATCTATGTTATATATAATACCTTCTATATTATATGCTATATAATATATTTTTACACATGTATTTTACTTATAATTAAAATAACTTTATTTTATTTTATTTATTATTTTTATGATATATTCATACATTTATTTTTTTCCTTAACGTTAATTTTCATGATATATAGGTAGCATTATTAAATTTGTTAGTAACATTACTGTGAACAAATCTCAAATCAACGTTCTTAATCATGCCTAATAAAATATTTTTAATTAAAATTATAAAATCAAAGCTTACTGATTATCAGCCCAGCCATGTTCGTTAATCCAATAAATAAAATACTCACATTTAGCGCATTGACACATCAATTTAACATTTTTAAATAAATAATATTAATAGATAAAAATTTTAAAAACCTAATATTAAATACAAATATCTTTGAATTTTTTCTAAAACTTTTAGTGACTATAAAAACTATCATTTTTAAGCAAATTTATTTTTATTATTTTAACTAAATATTAAATAATATATATTTTTGTCATTTTATATTTAAAATATATTAATGTTTGATTATGATTAAACAAATTGAGTGCCGTCAAAAATTAAATGTACGAATATATTATAAAAATAATAAATAATATAATATAATATTATTTTAAATATAAGTAAAATACTTAGGTAAAAATATATTATACAGAAAGTATTACAAAAATGGAAGAATTTATAATGTCAAGGACATAATAGACTTTTTAAGTAAAAGTATTTTAAAATTTAGCCGAAGTGACTTTTGTGATAACTAGAGCAAAATAAAATAATTTTTGTGTAACAAAGAAAGAAAAATGACTTTTGGATAATGAACACAAAGTTGAATGACATTTATATAACAAAAAAAGGAGTGACTTTTAGGTAATGAAAATAAAGGTGAATGATCACCCATAAAATTTTATTCTAAATAAATGCATATAGAAGAGGAGAATGAGAAACTCCCATTTGAGCAAGTTTCGAGATCACACACACATTGACTATTGGCTTTTCAAATCTTTCTTCTCTTTGGTTTATTCTATTGCACCAAAAAAGCTGAGTTTTAGGAAGTGATATCTAAAATATGAAAACGTGTAACATTTCTTTGTGACTACTATTACTACTATAGTATAATAGTAGTTTGTATTAACACTGTCGGTGAATGTCTTCCCTTCACCTAACGGCAAAGCCCCGGACGGATATACAGTACAAGTTACGGGTTTCTTTATATTTATATTAAAAAATTTATTTAATATATAAAAAAAATTATTCCAAATTCAATTATATTCTAAAATTCAAAACTCATAAAATTAAAATTATAGATATGTCTCTGACCCCAAATCCCCTGGAAGCCACTCTACAAAGAAGTAAACGAGAGTAAGTACTATGATCTATTTATCCTTAAGGAAATGTTCGGGAAACTTATGATAAGAACGGTTCCTTTTTTAAAGGGCGTTACTTAGTGATGCACCACAAATCTGAATTAATTGGAGTTTCGATACAAATACCAAACATTGGGTAAGAAGAAAAAAAAATAGTATGCCCAATCGTTAAAAATCTGGAATATTGCCATTGCCGACATACTCTCTCATTTTCTTTACTCTTATTAGTACTATATATATATATATTCTAAGATGGAAGCACATTAATGGTATGAGACTGACTCAGAGCCGGATCCAAGATTTTAGGTTTATGGGTTTCTACAAAAATCTCGAATTAATATGCAATATTAACTGAATGAACGGACTGAGTTTCAAACTAAATATTCTTATACATTTAATAAATTTTTCAATACAAATACACGCTCTAAACAAAAGCTACTAGATTCACGGAACCGTTACTGTTGAACTAAATCAGCCCTGGACTGAGAAACCATAATCTTTGAGTGTGAGACTAGTAGAGAGTTTGAGACTCCCAAGGAAGAAAGTAGAGTAGCATTTATTTCAAAGGGTTTCGCTCATTCTGATAATACTTCAACTTTTCCCATGTGTCTGTGCACGTGCATTTCTACCTTGGGCAAACCAAGTATTTACTCACTATATGACTCGCCTTCTTCTATGTAACCACATACGTCAAATATATCCTTCTACTTTTAAAAATTATTTAAGAATAATTCTCGTTATATTATAGGATTATCTATACATCTTATAGTCATATATTGGGTTTAAATATACCTCTCATTTAAACAGAGGAACACGTGGCATCATCCTGTTGGCCACTTCTAAATATCTCTTAATTAATTAAAAAATAATTTTCTAAAGCAATTTTTTTTTTGTAAAAACTGGAAAAAACTAAATTTCTTTTACTAAAAACTGAAAAATATTTTCTAAAACAATGTTTTTGTAAAAACTGAAAAGTAATTTTCTAAAGAAATATTTTTGTAAAAACTGAAAAAAACTGAATGTTTTTTTACTAAAAACTGAAAAAATCGAAAATATTTTTTTCAAGTTTTTAGAAAAATATTGCTTTAAAAAAAACTGAAAATAAATTTTAAAGAAATATTTTTTGTAATAACTAAAAAACTCAAAAGCAATTTTCTAAAGTAATGTTTTTGTAAAAACTGAAAAAACAAACATTTTCTTTTTTTGTTTTCAGTTTTTATTTTAAAAAATTTCAGTTTCTTGCCGTTTTTAATTTCTTTAGAAAATTGCTTTTTAGTTTTTTTTTTCCACTTTTTACATAAACATTGTTTTAGAAAATATTTTTCAGTTTTTTTTAAAGCAGTTTTTTTGTAAAAACTGGGGAAAAAAATATTTTCGTTTTTTCAGTTTTTAGTAAAAAAAATTCATTTTTTTCAAGTTTTTACAAAAAAAAAATTGCTTTAGAAAATTATTTTTTATTTAATTAGGAGATATTTAGAAGTGCCCAACAAGATGATGGCACGTGTCCCTCCGTTTAAATGAGGGGTATATTTGAACTCAAAGTATGACTGCAGGGGTATAGATAACCCAATAGTATAACGCGAGGTGTTCTTAGATCATTTTCGAAAGTATATAAGTATATTTGGACTTTTACGTCTCTGCAATAAGATATCACCACTACTCAAAATCATTTACTCTACCAGAATTCACTTATAAAAACGAAACTTGATTTCTTGTTGTTTAAATTTTACACTTCCCTGGGTATTTGCATTCACACAACGAGGAAGGAGAGCCAATAACGCAATAGTAACAATTGTTCGTATAACAAGGTTACGAGTTCAAATCAAAAAAATAATCTCATGCAATATAAGTTAACACTACGTGTATAATAAATCATATATGATTTTATTATTTTTCAGATTTCGCGCATAACAAAAAATTAGTGCACACGGCTATCATTTTATTCATTCAAAAGTAATCATGTCAACTAAATTTTTGGCCCATAGCCTTGCAAACAGCCACTCCAGCGTCTTTCTGAAAAAATAGGAGCAAAGGGTAGACCAAGGATGACAAAAAGAGTAAAAAATGGTAGAAATAAAACATCATAAGGCATGTTTTTTCATTTTTTTCATCTAGGTCACCTGACTAATTGGCAAACGTTCAACGGTCAAAAGTTAAAAATTTACCTCATAGGGTTAAAACTTATTAACTTGAAGTGTTGCCCATTGAACATGATCTGTCCCAAAGGTCAAAAGTTCAAGATTAGTTCCTTTCAATATAAAAAAATTGTGATCTTCACCCCCAAAAGAGTAAGGTAGATTGTAATTGGGCTTTTTCAGATGGGTGAATATTATTGGGATCTTTACGTAAATAGCCAGCCAATATTAATTATTTACTTTTTTTAGCCATATACATAGATTATACATTGATTATACACAATTATATACATGTAATACATAAATTATGCATATATTATATCAGAAAAATGAACCTCTATAGCCCCTCAAAATTGTAATAGCCCATATTTTTCTCCATCGACACGAAATGTCCCTCCGGGCCAAACATATTACATTTAATAGCCCGAAATATCTATTTTGTATATTTTTTGTATAGTGACAGTTTATTGTGTATATTTTTTGTATAGTGAAAGTCTATTTTGTAAATATTTTGTGTAGTAGCAATTTATTATATATAAATTGTATAGTGACAGTCTATTTTGTATATTTTTTACATAATGTCAGTCTATTTTGTAGATTGTTTGTATAGTGACAATCCATTTTTGTATATATTTTGTTAGGAGAATTTGGTAAGGTAAGATGAATTTGTTTATAAAATAAGAATGGAGGTAGCAGAATAAAAAAAAGTTTGGGCCTGAAAAGAAATGCTGAGAGTTTGTATTGTTGATTTTTACTATAATTTCTTTTTCTCTTTGGTGAATGATTTATTTTTCAGTAGAAGATACGAGAGCGAAGATTGGTAGAGCTGTAGTAAATGAGATAAATTGGAAGAAGAGGAAAGAATGCAAGAAAATTTTAGACTTTGATGACTAGGGAGGACAGGGCGGCACGAGAAACTTTATCATGTGTGAGACATGATACGTAATAATTTTCTTGTGTGAAAAAAAAAAAAAAGGTTTGCTGGCGAAGTTGACGGAGTAGTGACAAATTTTTGTAGTGAAAAATGAAATGGTTTGAACTTTGAAATACAAGGAAGAAAGAAGGTGTTTTAAATTTTTTTCAAAGAAGAAAGAAGGTTTATTTTTTTAAGAACGAAGGTACGAGATTGCAAAAAAGTTAATAAAGTGACACCATAGGATTCACTTTCCTATTTGTCAAAATTTAAGAGGAGTCTCACACATATACCCAACGTAAAATTTTACGGGCAGCACGAATATGTTGGTTAACATATTTTATTTATTTTTGGCTACAAGTTGTAATATGGAATTGTAAGCTAGGCGGTTGTTTATAGTTTCTGCCGAGTGGCTAACTTTGTCAAAAGCTCTATTATATACTCACCGGCTATTTTTAGTTTAAGTGATAGGGTAAGCGGTTATTTGGATTAATTCTTCAATATTGAATCAACCCAATTCCAACGGTCTTAAACTTAGTGAGCTACGAAATGGGCTGGATAAAAAAGTCGCCACCACTTGCGAAGCCGGGCAAAGAAGGGATTTTTTCCTAGTAATACTATAATAAAGACTTTATTACCAATTTTCTCTAGGTTCAGTAGTTTTTCCCAAATACCCTAATTTCTTTAACAATTTTTATACAATAAGTATATTAACTTTCTAAGCCCGTAGGTTTTTAATACTACCGTAACAAACACGTTCAGTTACAAGCGAAGTATCTGGGATTCATCTACCTCAAAATCCCTCAATCTCCGCCCATAATCTCCATCTCTTCTTTTTCCTACCATAAGCGGAGCAGCATAAAATCTAAATAGAATAGATTAAATCGGTATTCTGCTACATTTGACGAACAAAATTCGTCTGGAGAAGAAAAATCACTCACTGTGATACAATTTTGAAGTTTGACATCGACTCTAATTCAAAGCCTGATAGAGATTCAAATGGTGACTATGACAATCATGCTTCAACTCTCAGGCCGATGGGATATTACTAGCCGATATGTCGATTTTAATGTCGACGGAGTTGTAATCAACATAGAGTCAAGCTACGATGAGTTAATTTCAGTCATTGCTCGGCAATTATCTATAGATACCTCTGTTAAAGTAATGGAGATCAAATATATAGTCAATGACAGGTGCCCTCCCATGAAAATTCACAATGATATGGGGCTACGAGTTATAGAGATGAAAAGGAACTACAAGGAGTTCAGAATGTATCCATTATGTATAACACCGAAGGAATTCGTGTTGGACTGGAATACGGCGGACGAGAATATCATTCCAGAGTCCTTCGAAAATGCACAAAATAGCTTGCTACAATTACCATACAATGGTGATACATTCAATAGTGTTTCTGAGAAAGTAAATTTGCTTGAGGTGGATCCATGTGATGATAATGGTGGTTGTGAGTGTTTAATAATAGCAGACACACTACCTAAAAGTATTGAGGTCGGTCAGATTTACCTAGACAAATATACGATTGTCAGTGCGATGAAGCATTATGCAGTTATGAATAAATTTCAATTCAGGGTGAAAAGGTCATGTGAAAATAGGTAATTACTTTTGACAAATATACAAATATAATATTAACATGCAAAGAAATATATGTATTCCTGGTTATTGTATTTAATTTTTGTATGGTAAGTGGGTTAATTTCACTTATGCATAAGTAAGTGGGTTTTTATCAATTATTCAGTGCTATAAAGGGTTTTTACTTTTGTATTACAATTGTATTACTTTTGTATGTTAATTGTACTTCAGCATTTTTTGACTTCCCAGCTACTGCCTCGAGTGCCTTAGCAAGCATTGTGCATGGAAATTTAGTTCTACAAGCCTTAACAAGTCAACCATGTTCAAGATAAGGGAATTCAACAATGTACACACATGTTCGTTGATGATAATACTTATACACGTCGGCAAGCAACTGCTAAGGTCATTGGGAGTATTATCATGACCAAATATGCAGATCCTAAAACTATATACACACCGAAGGACATACAAATCGACATGCTGAAGGAACATGGTGTGAACTTAACATACATGCAGGCCTGGAGAGCACAACAAAATACTTTTCAAATGTTGAGAGATGATCCAAGTGAATCCTACAACCGACTACCTAGCTATTTATATATGTTCAAAAAGACTTACCCCGGATCAGTTGTGAGGCTAGAAAAAACAGATGAGGGATGTTTTTTGTATGTATTTGTATCTTTATATACATCGATAAGGGGTTGGGAGTATTGTAGGCCAATTGTAATTGTGGATGGTAGCTTCCTCAAATCCGCAAACATGGGGACCATACTAACTGCAAGCACATTGGGTGCAGCAGGTAACTTCTGTACATTTAGTGGATTTTTTAAAGTGTATTTCAACTGTATAAACATACTGTGATATCATAATTCCATTTAGTTTTCTTTATTGTGATATGTATTTATTAGTATTGTATTGTATGTTTTGTATAAATTATGTGTGTGTAGAAACAAAACATATAATTGTATAGTACAAATATCTGTTGTTAATAGGTATATTGTATCAACATACGAAGAATGTTTAAGTTATTGTTAGCTGTAGCTATCTATATTGTTAGTACTTTCTGTGTATATAATAGATATTTTATTCAAATATTGGGTGGTCAATTTATATATTTCATATAGTGAAATGAATTTTGTCTATGGACAGGAAGTATATTACCACTTGCATACGCAATTGTTGATGGGAAAATGACGCCTCGTGAAGGTGGTTCTTCGAGAGGTTCAGAGAGGCTTTTGGTGAAAGACCACAAATGTGTGTCGTGTCGGACAAGCATGAGGGTTTCATTAAGGCTACGTCCATAGTGTATGACAACGTCCCGCATTTTGCGTGTATTTGGCATATATGGAACAACGTAAAGACAAAATACAAAAAGGCTCACGAACAATTGAGTTCGTTGTACTTTGCGTTGGCAAGAGCGTACACTATAGACGAGTTTAATGAACTAATGTCAAAGGTTGAAGAGATAGACCCATGAGTAAAAAGTTACTTGTATCATATTGGCTACCAAAAGTTGGGCTCGTGCGTATGCAACGGTGAATAGAACTTGGACGATGACATCAAATATAGCAGAATCAGTGAATACAGCTAATAAAGACGCAAGAGAACTGCCAGTAACTGCTTTGTTAGAATTCACGAGGGCACTTATTGAAAGGAGGCATAATACCAACATGATGAATGCTACGGGGTCCTTCACATTCCTCGGGAAAAAATGCCACAAGATGTTGGAGGATAACGAAGTTTTATCACAGAGCATGCGAGTAAGTATCGGCTCTATATGTATTTATATTGTATGGGTAATATATTATACTCTGTGTTTTTTCCTTTTTGTTTTGACAATTAGATAAATTTTTCCTTCAATCTAGCTACAATATCTTTTCATAAATATTGAAAGTAGGCCGTATCAATTATATTTTTTGTTCGTTGAACATTTTTGTATGATAAATGTATGTTTATTGTATAACTATGTGTACTGATTACAATTTATTCATTAAATGAATGCTTATGTTAATCTTTATAGGTGCGGAGTTCAACAGAGTATGTGCATACTGTCACAGATGGTTGTAAGAGATTCATAGTTTGCCTACGGAAAATGAATTGCGCATGTGGACGTTTTCAATTGGATGAACTGCCATGTGGACATGCATTGACGATTTTGTGATAAAAAAACCTAAGAAGTGACGAGTATTGCTCAGTCTACTACATAAGGCCAAACCTTCTTAAGACATATGAAATTCCGGTGGATCCTCTACCAGATGAAAGCAAATGGGATATTCCTTTTGATATTGCTGAGGATGTTGTATTACAAGGGCTCCGGGAAGGTCTCATAAATCAAGATATAAAACTTTTAATGAAGTGAAAGATAAAAAGTATAAAGTGTCGTGCAGCAATTGTGGAGGGTTAGGACACAATAAGAACACATGTCACAATGTTCCTAAGAGAAAATAGAATAGTTAATTATTCCAATAATGTAAATTTTATGTGATGCAGCTTAGTGTCAGAAGTTTATCTGTTGCAGTTTTATATATTAATTGAATGTTTATTTCTTGGTATATCATTTTTATATTTTTTTATTACTATAAATATATGAAATTAATGTATATAATTTGTATTTCCTTATGTATCAGTAGAGTACAATTTAAAGATGAAACAAAATTATAAAATCTTGTCAAAATTGTATAGGAATACTATTATCATTCTAGTGAAATTTAACAAATATCACCTAAATATATATAATTATGGGGTAATAGTTTTATTATTGTATAACATTTGTAGCATAAATGTTGTGGAGATCACGCAGAACTGATATACAATGGTATCAAATTATGATCAATTTTGTATAACTTTTAGTGTATGTAGTTTGAATAATATGTGTATAAATATAGTATTAAATTTAAATGGAACATATTTAAAAAACTGTATCTTAAATTATATAGGAAAAGTTTAATTTAATAATATTATACATAAATGTCTTATAATTGTATGTTAATGATATTATAACTGTATATCATTTGTAGCATAAATGAATTAGAGATCCAGCAGATCTGTTATACAAAGGTATCAAATTCTTATTAATTTTTAATAATATTTTGCATATATAAATGGTATAATATGTGTATAGATATAGTAGTAAATAAAAATAGAAAAGGTGTATAAGAATTGTATCGTAACTGTATGGGAATTGTATCGAACAGAATTTTACAAGTCTCTACCAAGGAAATTAAAGACAAATGGGAAAGAATAATAACAACTCAGTCAAAATGATTCGTGTGCATTCTGCATTCATCATTGAAAAAGATAACTAATTCTCGAAGCTAACTAACCATTCCTTCAAACAAAGCAACTACTACATCATTTAACATGACATCAATATTAGTATTCACAAGTATTCACCAGAAGTCATCTCCAAAACTTTTAATATTATCAAACAAACAATAGCACAACTCAGTCAAAGGCGGATAGCTCTACTATACCAGTGTATATTAAATGTATTAAATCAGTACCATGAGTAATTAAGAATATAAATGTATAAAGTTTGCGGAAGTGTTCAAAAATATATAATTTCCCGGTAAAGAACTGCGACAATTTAAACAACATAACATATCAACAAAACGCTTAAACTGTAACGTAAGAATTATTATAAAGACATCAAGTATTTAGCATCCAAACTATGGCACACAGTCCAAGTTCCCAAAAGACATCTTCTCCAAATTTCTTATAACCTATTTGTTGCGAACTCTAAATCTTTGTTTCTTTGGTGAACCACCTCTCCTCCTTGCAATCTTGCCTGTGACCTCACTATCACTAATAGCCCCTAATTCTTGTTTTCTTCTTGCGTAATCCTAAAGGAGAGCTCCAAAACGTCTACGGTGCTCTTCTACATTAAAGTTGACACTTGAAATTGAAAACTCCCCGATAGTATAGAATAACATCGATGTGCTGAATATAAAATAAAATTTCAAAAAACAAGTAAGAATGGTTTAGTTATTTACTATGCAACACAACTGAAATAATAGTTGTATACATTTATTATACAAAAGCTAAGAGTGATCGATAAATATCAACACACCGTGTCATTCAATACTTGCCCTGCGTGTGCCAAATTGTAAAACCATTCTTTCTTGTCTACCCTTTCAACACCCAAATCAAATGGCCTCTCAAGCTTGTTCACTTCCACCGGATAAGGAGATTTTCGCCTATACAAGTTATAAAATAAGCTTGTAAAACTTGTGATACAGTTGGGTATGAATAAGAAATCTTATATGAATTGAAACCTGGATGATCTCTTATGTATCCCATCGTATAACCATTCTCTAAATTCCTCTATCAAATTGGGGTCAACAACTATTCTAATAACATGTGTGAATGGATGTTTGATTGGAAAAATAGGAGGACCTACGGAGCTGCTACAACCGCAGTCGAAATCCTGTGTATATGGGGACATTGCATGCTTTCCAGGAATCTTCAATCTTCCCTTTTTCTCAGGGGTTAAATGCTCTTCAAATTGTTTTTCAACCAGAATAATTTGAGAAAGGGTCGCAGGCATCAAGAGTAACTACTTTTTTTTTCAACTTGGGCATCAAAGCCAGAAGTATCCACATCCACAACAGAGTGACCAGCATCTGGATATTGGAAAAACAGATAGAGAAAAAGCTAAAACAAACTCTTGTATGAATATTGTATGACATTTGTATTTATAATATATTAAAAATATAAATTAGTGAAATGAATAATCATTGTACGATTACCTGTATTTTTTACATTTGCAGCCGAGTTTAAGGGTGTATCAATGTCTCCGCTTGGCTGATTTACTTGTGCAACATTGACGTCAACATCTTTATATGCGCAAATAAAAGTTATAAAACTAAAAAGTGTATCATAGTTGTTTAGGAATTATATGGTACATGTATGATGCTTGTATATTTATTGAACTGAAAGAGAGTGCTTAGTTAATGAAATAGTATAATAACCTTATTGTTTTATATTGTCATTGACTGTTGCGTACTCAACCTCCTCTTCTTTGTGGTCTGGAAAACAAGCATTGTCGTATCGGCTGTGGTGGTGGCGATCATTACTGGATGGTCTAATAACTGCATACATTGGTGAAATAGAAACATCAACTTTTTCGGATTGACGGGATGAAGATGTCCTAATTTCATCCAAGACTTTGTTAATTGATTGCGTGAAAAATTTCTTCATCGATACAAAGTCGCCTACAACCTGAGAAACAAGCACAATACCACAAAATATTAAACATCAATAAAAGTTACTGTAATACCTTTCTAGACAATTACTACCTTTGTCTTGAATGCATCTAAATCACTTTGAACCTTTGTATTTGAAGTTCTCAACCGTTATACTTCCCACAATATAGCTTGGTCGGGCTTATTCTTCACTACTCCAGAATTTTCAGGTATAAACGGGAGATTGCGACGATCCAATGCACTGTCTCCTCGTTCTTCCATTTCATAATCCCTTTTTTCCGGTAATTTTATGAGTTCCAACTCTTCCGTTGTTGCAGCAGTATTTGAAAACTGCAACAAAAGGTACAATAACATAATCCACTTTGTATAATAATTGTTTGACAATCGTATAAGTTTTATATGTCATAGTAATGTGCTATCAAAAATTCTATTTTACAGATATACATATAGTGTACTCAATATGTATTATAACTGTATGATAATTGTGTTATTTTTGTATGCCATAATATTGTATTATATAATTTTGACTTGACAGATGTATATGTACTGTATATATTAATAATTTAACTATTACATAAAAAAACAAACATTTTTTTTACCTTGATCCAAGTTGGAGTGAACATAAGATTCTCTATGGTTTTTTGCCAAAGTTGGGATTTGACCTTTGTCCATCTCAGAATACGAGGTATTTTATTGCCGGACAATTTGTTTATCAACCATAGAACACCACTCGTATATCCAAACTTGAAGCGCAAGAGGCAGTCCACCAAGTCTATAGTAATGCACATTTGTACTAAGCACATGCCGTATCGAATGAAGCAACACCTTATAAACATCTATTCCCCAATGGTAATAGTTGAACTGTCCACTATCTACTATATGAAATCTGAAGATGTCAACTGCAGTATTGCCCTTCTCAGTGGAAAACAAGAACTCTATAAAGTACAATATCGCAAGCTTGAATGCATGTTCATCACATTTCCAGGACTTGGCCAAGAAGCAATTTCGAAGAAGCTTCTTCTCTACTTTGTCCTTGTTTGGGAAGTAAATCTCCATTAAGTTTGGTCTTACCTGTGGATCAAACCCAAGATCTCCCTCCAACGCAACACATGTTAGACCAGTAATGTAATACCCCTCATTACAAAAAAAGGGTAAAGCCCTACACTAACAGAAATAAAAGAATAAAGGGCTGAAGCCCCTTTCTCCGGCCAAAATCAAAAAGAAAGAAAGGGAAAAGGTTGTTGCGTAAAACCAAACCAGAAGCAAAAAGGGATTTTGACGGGTCAAGGGTTAAGGCAAAAATAAAAAATAAAGAAGGTGAGTTGGGGAAAAAGCTTGGTGCCGCAAAAGAAGCCACTTCCAGCCATTATTTGTTCAAATCTTAAGGTACTGTATTCCACAAATTTGAGAATATGTTTTAATGGTTAGAGTTAAATAAGGAGATTGGCAAAAGTCAGTGAAACAAGGAAAGATATGTATAATTTTTGTTAATATTTAGCAATCTGTCGAGGAATCTTAAGCACTAATTGTGTCTTACGGGTATTACTTGAGCTTCTTCTTCAGGTAGATTTTAATTTCGATTCTCATGATTGGAAGATTCTATCGAGTAATAGAAATTGTACTAGTTCATTCACGCAATTAGGAATTTTATTTCTAAAGAATCAATAGAACTTTATGATATTGGATTAATAAATTATATGAATAGGTTGGAGTTGATAGATTAGTAATTACTTTGTCACGACCCCAAATTATCCCTCCGTAAGGCGTCGTGATGGCACCTAGTCCTTACGACTAGGTAAGCCTAATATTGCGAAAAATATAAAGAAACACAACATTTTAAAGATAAACAACATATTATAAATAGCCAAGAGTAGTACCACTCGGCATATACAAAATAATTTCTCAAGACCCGGAATATCACTAAGTCACAAGCTGTTATAATCTATGTAGCTCTATACAAAAGTCTGAGGATAATAAAGAAAGTATCTAGGCGAGGGAGTAGAAGGGGACTCCGAAGATCTGCGGACGCAAGAAGAAGTACCTTGAAGTCTCCTAGAATCAGCAACACGTACTAACCCCGAGGCTGATAGCTCGCACCTGGATCTGCACACGAAAACATGTGCAGGGAAGGGCATGAGTACACTACAATGGTACCCAGTAAGTGCCAAGCCTAATCTCGGTCGAGTAGTGACGAGGTAAGGTCAAGGCCCTACCGGAGTAAATATAATTAATTAAACAGTAAAAGATATAAGTAAAATTTATGGTAACATAGTTAGAAAAATTCTCGAAAATTTAATAGTTAAGGGAGCCCTCGGCTCAAAACAAGGTAAACACAGTGGGATAATCACTCGGGATACCGTCCCGTAGTTTTAAATGAATATGCAGTACAAGGGGATCTCCCGAAATACGTCTTTAGTTCCAAAGTAAATATGCAGTACATGGGGATCTCCCGGAATACGTCCGTAGTCCCAAAGTAAATATTCAACGCAAAATAAAATGACAGGTATGACATCGAGTTATACAGTTTATACTGGACACAAATAAGGCAAATGAGGACTTAGCTAAACATGACACACAAAATGTCAATTAGGCAGTTAAAACACGTAAACATGCTTTTCTAGTCTAAACTACACAATTTAAACATATTAGTACGACTTAATAAGAGAAACAATTTATGATTTAAAAAGGTTAAACAGGATTTTTGCAATAATAGCCCGTGTACGTACTCGTCACCTCACGTACACGGCGCCCACACAACAAATAATATTAAGATATCCTAAGGGAGAAGTCCCCAACACAAGGTTAGGCAAGCCATTTACCTCGAACCGCTCCAATCATCTCAAAAATACGTTCTTGTCACGAGTATCCGACTCCAAATGGCTCGAATCTATTCAAATAAATTGCATAATATAAATATAACTACGAGTTACTAATTTAGCTAATTAATTCGAAGCTAAAGCGTGAAATTAGGAAAAATGACCAAAAAGTCACCCCCGGGCCCACGTCTCGGAATCGGGTAAAAGTCGCAAAATACGAACACCCATTCACTCACGAGTTTACTCGTACCAAAATTGCTCAAATCCAATACCAAAATCTCGATCAAAACCTCAAAATTCGGCCTAAGAATCTTTCTCAATTTTTCACCCCAAATCCGAAATTAAATGATAAAATCAACCATAGATTAGTAGAATATAACCATAAAGGAGTTAGGAATCATTACCAAAAAACTTCCTCCGAAAATCTCTCCAAATTTCTCCTTCTACCGAGCTCTCAATCAAATTTTGTGTCATGAACTTAACCCTCATTTTTTAACCTTAAATTCTGCCCAGGTGCGTTCTTCTTCGCGAACGCTACATCACGATCGTGAACGCGATGAACAATCTTCCACTGGCCAAAAATTCCTCCTTCGCGAACGCGAGGGGACTCTCGCGAACACGTACCTTCCACTGATGGACCCTTCGCGAACGCGGGAACCTCTTCGCGAACGCATAGGCTTAATTCCCGAAGCTTTCTCTAACCTGTTCCTCTTCGCGAACGTGAGGACCATATCGCGAACGCGTAGGCTTAAGGTCCCATACCTTTGCGAATGCGGGAACAACATCGCGAACGCGAAGAACAACTTCGCTGCCTTTCCCAGATGCACTACGCGATCGCGAGGCACCTCTCGCGAACACGATGAAGGATTTTTCTACAACAAAACACTAGAAATCTGCCATTTCTCTAAGTCCAAAGATGACTCGCTGAGCATCCGAAACACACCCGAGGCCCCTGGGCCCTCGACCAAACATACCAACCAATCCTAAAATACCATACGAACTTAGTCGAGCTCTCAAATCCCATCAAACAACGCTAAAATCACGAATCACCCTCCAATTCAAACTTAAAGAACTTGAAACTTTAAAATTCTACAACTTATGCCGAAACTTATCAAATCATGTCCGATTGACCTCAAATTTTGCGCACAAGTCATAATTAACATTACGGACCTACTCCAACTTTCTGAATTGAAAAACGACCCTGATATCAAAAATTTCACTACCGGCCCAAAACTCCAAAAATTTAACTTTCGCCATTTCAAGTCTAAATGAGCTACGAACCTTCAAAACACAGTCCGGACACGCTTGTAAACCCAAAATCACCTAACGGAGCTAACGGAGCCGACAAAATTCCATTCCGGAGTTGTCTTCACATAGTTCCGACTACGGTCTAAATCCTAAGGCTTAAGCTCTCATTTAGGGACTAAGTGTCCCAAAACACTCCGAAACTCAAAACCCATCATCCCGGCAAGTCACAATAGTAGAAAATGATTTGGGGAAAATAGTTAATAGGGGATCGGGGCTATTACTCTCAAAACGACCGACCGGATCGTTACATACTCATATGTGGGTAAATATAATTCAGCGAATTAAGAGTCAAATCTGAAACCTCGAGGGTTGGGTATTCTAAATTAGCTATGAATTAGCCTAAACAAGAAAATTAACATGAGATCGATATTATGTAATTATAGATTGATTGGACGAATTTGTACGAATTGCTCGAGGTGAAGCATTTGGTATTTCGGCACAAGTACTGTGAGTAGTAATCTTACCGCAATTTGTATTTTTCATAACTTGCATGATTTACACATGATTTTTAATATGTATATGTCACCGATTATTTTGAGTTGCATGTGTGGGTCAGAACCATACACGAATAGGATAAGTAATGACATATTCAATTATTTGACCCTAATCGCCACACACGTACGGAGGAATAAGAAAGAAAGACAAGATATCCTATCACGCCCTCGCAGAATCACGATTATGGAAATGACCGGCTATATAACCATAATTGAGATTCTACTACCGACGTGTGCTCCATTAGTCACAAGAATAACCTAGGGCTCTGATACCAACTTTGTCACGACCCAATTTAGGATAATGACCGGCACGTAGGAGCAACTGCCCCCAAGTAAGCCTCATCAGTATTTTACAAACAATCGGACAGAGTTTCCCCTATATTTGGACTATCCCAAAAACTTTCCTGTCTCAAATCAACAACCAAACATCCTCATATCAATTTAAACGACAATGACTTTATCAATTAACCAAAATAAATATCTACCATTAATAATCTACCCACTAACAGCTAGAAATACTACTTTATCTCCAACTTTGATAAGAATGAGCGATACTCAACATAAGTCTATAATAATAAAAGAATACTCAAGACACTAGAATAATGACAATGGAGCGACACTAAGAGTCCAAAGAAAAGGCCATTCTGATGCCTCTTACAATGGGGAGAGGGAGTCTTAAATAGACTAAAGGAAAGATGCCTTTGATCTTAGGCGTACAAATGAGCGGTCTGATTTAATCGACAGTCTTGAGTGGTCGACAAACAGAAATGGATGGTCCACTCTTTTTAAAAGCAAACAGTAAAAAGCTGTCTTCTTTTTCAAAAGGTGAACAGTGAAAGCAAGATTCTTTTTCTGCTGATGGAGACTATGTCGGTCTTTAATGATGGGGACTCTGTTGGTGCAGATTCCACTTAATCGTAGTTTGGATCCATGTACGCCAAGGCTATACCCTTTAGATCGCACATATCACCATTGCTGCTTTCTCCTATAGAAGCAGCATCTTCGATCAATTGCATGATTTGATCTTCTTCGTAATCTTCAATATTTTGTAAAGCTTGTTTCAACTTTTCCTTGAGGGCTGCCTTGGAGGGCGAAGCTTTCTGGAAGCCTTGTTGGATGGGTTTCTGAACTTTGGGGACTTGTTGTTTAGGAGTCCACCCCTTGATCTTGATTTCTTTAGACAGATATTTGATTCTGTCAAATTCTGCCTTGATAAAATTCCAGCTGACGATAAAAGATATCCTCTTCTGGACAAAGTACTTACACATTTTAATGTATTCTGGTAGAGTAGAAATGGCCTCTTTGGTCTGAAAATCATCAAACCTGTTGAGGAATTGCTGGGGGAGGATCTCTCTATTTCCTCCGAATATGTTCCACCATTCGTAGAACCATCTAGGGATTACAGCTTTAGTAACTTCTAAGCTATACTTAACAAACCAAGTATGTCCTGGTCTAATATACATAAAATTGAACCATGCTGCTTTGTAATCATACCAGCAATAAGTCTGGGGACAATGAGTCATGGTGAGTGCAACTGGTGTGTGCAGGTGATAGGCAAACCACTCGAACGGTGATAAAATTTTCTTAATAGTAAACCTAGAATAATTAATAAATCCTAATCTATTTTGGCACAAAGTATGTTCTACTTTGATAGAGTCAGTATCAATTAAAATGGCTTCATAGAACCTTCTTGTTTTGTATGAACTTTCAGTATCCACATAGTTGAAATCCGTATAGCACGGTTTGATTAGGTCTTCTAGTCTGAGACCTTCATACTCTTTGTCTAGGGCTAAAATTGGTAATACCTGAAGGGTAATGTATTCGAACTTTTCTTCTTTTTGAAGATCTTCTTGAGTTGTCTTCTTGACTGAAGGATTAACTGCTTCTGCAAAAGTCTCTAGGACTTTCATGGTGTAGCTCTCTTTTGTCTGGACTGTAGAGTTGGATGTTGATCCTTTTTCCAAAGGTTTTGGTTGGGTTTTGGTCAGTTTCTCTGAGGGAACTGGAATAGGTACTGGTAATTTTGGGTACTCAGCTAGAGCTGTATACCTGTTTTGGAAAGAAAGCTGTGGCCTTTGGGGGGCTGATGTTTTGGTAGGAGTTATGGGAAGAGGGACAAATGGTCTAGCCATTTGAGGTTTGTTGATCTCCTTTCCTTTGGAAGGAGCATTAGGTCTGAAGGGCCTCATTTTTTCCCTGTAAAAATTCTCTTGTTAGAAAATCAGGTAAAGAGTTTTCTTCTCCTTTGATAAATTCAATTTTAAAATCAAAGCTAGACAGTAGAGCCTGCCATCTAGCAAATATCTGTTTAGAAACCAGATTTTTAACATCTTTTTGTAGAATTTCTTTAGCAGATTTACAATCTACTCTAACCAAAAATTCTTTGTTAATAAGATCGTCTTGGAATTTAGTGATACATAGCACTATAGACAAAACTTCTTTTTTAACAGTAGAATAATTCTTTTGAGCGGAATTCCAGATTTCTGAAGTAAAACGAACTAATTGTTCAGAAGACTCAATGGAAGTCTTTTGTTTAAGGATACCCCCGTAACCAATATCTGAAGCATCTGTTTCAACTATCATAGAAGCTTCTGGGTTAGGGATTCCTAAGCAAGGATGGTTTTGTACAAGTTTCTTAACTTGGATGACTGACTGTGTCTGTTCTTGACTCCATGGGATAGGATTCTTCCTAAGTCTTTTGTAAAGGGGTTCACAGACCTGTCTAATGTTGGGGATAAAATCAGCAACATAATTGAGACTTCCTAAGAATCTCTGTAGTTGGGTTTTATCACTAATCTCATTAGGAAATTTGGACGAGAACTCCATGGCTCTGCAAATTGGTTTATAAGATCCTTGGTAAAGGTCGTGACCTAAGAATCTAATAGAGGTTTGTAAGAGTTTGATCTTCTGGGCACTAACTACCAAACCATTTCTCTTAACAACTTTCAGGAAGGTGTTGAGGTGCTTGAAGTGAGAATCTATGTTATCAGAAAATATAAGAACATCATCTATATAAACTATAGACATATAACTGTAATCATTAAAAATGGAGTTCATGATGTTCTGAAACTCAGATGGGGCATTCTTGAGCCCAAATGGCATTACATTTTATTCGTATTGACCGAAGGGAACATTAAATGCCGTTTTGTATCTGTCTTTCTCAGCTACTTGAATTTGCCAGAAACCAGATTTCATATCGAACTTACTGTAAACATTAGCTTTGTAAGTTCTTTTCAGAAGATCCCTTTTGTTGGGGATGGGATATCTGATCCATTTAAGGACAGCATTCAACGGTTTATAGTTTATAACTAATCGTGGGGCACCTCTCTCTTTCTCTGCACTTTTATTAACATAAAATGCAGAACAACTCCAAGGAGATTTAGAGGGACGAATAATGTTGTTTTTGAGGAGATTCGAAATCTCTTTTTTGCAAACTTCCATAATTTCATGATTCATCTGAATAGGTCTTGCCTTGGTAGGGATGACCTGTTCATTGAATCCTTCTGTGTAAGGAAGTTCAACCAAATGCTTTTTTCTTTCCCAAAAAGCGTTAGGAAAATCAGAACATATTTCTTGTTCAAAAGTGTTTTGAAGATTAGCTATTTTAGTAACTATCTCCGGGGTTTTTAAAATCTGTTTAATTTTCTTAACTTTTATTTCATCCTTTAAAAAGGTGACATGCTGAGATAGGCTGTTTATACGAAAAATAGTACTTTTTCTAATAAAATCATTTTTATCTTGTGAAAGGGTTTTAACAAAAGGAAAATGTAATTCTTTTCCTAATATTTGAGTAGAAATACCATCTAAGCCAGTAATAAAAGGTTTTATCTGAGTGATAAAAGGAATTCCAAGAATGATATCTTCATTAATATTTTCAGTAATAATGAAATCATTTGTCAAGCAAATACCATTATTACAAATATGAGCTTTTGAAAGCTTATAATTAATACGAAGTTGTTCTCCTGTAGCGGAGTATAATTTGGAAGTACTTTTTTCTAAGTACTGAGTAGGAACAATGCCTTTCATGATGCAGTTACGATCTGCACCACTATCAAGTAAAGCGATTTTGTTAATAGCGAAGTGTTTGCTAATAACAATCTTGATAGGAATATGGCAACTTTGAGGTTTGATACTCGTAATGACCGTAAGGCCGGGAGTTTGAGATGATGAAGTCTTATCTTTGGTAAGACGGAGATCAATAGAGTCTTCATTCTCAGAATGACACTCACTTTGATGAGGACTAGGTTCTTCTTCATTTTCTGACTTATATTCATAAGTCTTAGCTTGTTTAAGAACCTGCTCTGTCAAGATATCAACTTCGACGTTTCCAAGTCTTGATTTGATACTTTTGATTTCGTCTTTAAGTTCTGAGACCTCGTGTCTCAAATCCGAAATCGAAGGTTCAGCTGGTTTATCGAAGCGAGCCATGACTTGCTTCATGCTGAATGGTTCAACAACTGACCTAGATTTAGGTCTGTCATTTTGATGAGTAAGAATGAGATTCTTGAGTTCAATCAAGTACTTCTTTCTAGACTCATCATCTGCGATATGTTGGACAACATCAAACAGAGCTTCTTTGGAGCTATCCGAAAGTACCTTGATAGAAACCTGGGTTTTATCGCAAGTACAAAAAGCTCCAGAACAATGGCATTCGATGCCAGATTGGCTTGAGTCAGAGTCATACGCGATGTTGATATCATCTTCATCGCTATACTCATCCGAAGAATAATCAGGGGAAGAATCTGAATTAGGTTCTTCTAAGATAGAGAAGAGTTCCTTTTTGGTGTCTTCACTGATTTCTAGAAGATTGATTTTCTTCTTCTTTCTATCTGATTTGCACTGGTTGACTCTGTGACCAGTTTTACCACAGTTCCAACAGACATCTTTGGTTCTGGAAGACTTTGAGGGTCTTCGGAATTTAGATTTCTTTCTAGGAGGATCATCAAAATTTCTCCTAGATTTGTGGCGACGGGTCTTTTTGGAAGACCTGTAACCCTTTTCCTTCTTGGAAGAATGAGTAGAAGGATCAACAATGTTAGTGTAATCGAAGTCTTGGCAGAAACTTCCTAACTCTCTTCTAGAGGAATGTTGCTCTTTTTTGAGCTGATTTTTAAGCTTGATGTCTGTGCAGAGTTCGAGCCCTACAACATTGATGATGCTAACAATATCACCATAGGTCATCTGATGGTAAGAAATTTTACCTTCACAACGATCCTGGATTTTGGTTCGGACTTTGCTAGAGAATAAAGGGGGAAGACCGCTAATGAAGCATTCTTTCCAAAAATCTAGATGACAGTCAGGTCTAATCATAACCTTGCTGATGAATTGGTTTTTATACCAGATAAAGTCATCTAAAGATGGACAAGATAGATTATTTAGAATTTTCAAACTCCTGTCTTGGAAGAGTTTTGGCTCTCCAATGAAGTGTTTTGCTATGTGGTAGAGAAGGGTTGCACATGCATCTTCTCTAGTCATCTGCGAAGTAGTTTCCATAGGTGTAACTGTCCCACCTATAACCACAGCAGAGGAGGTTCCTTCTGATTTAACTACGGTTTTAACAGCCGTAGCAGAATAGATAGCGTGTCTAACATCATCAGTGAAATAATTATCCCACCAATGTTTTAGCATGCCAGTAAATCCAGCTACAATCATAGAGGCGACTTCTTTATTAGAAGATCCTCTTATCTTGTAAGCTGTAATACAAACTCCCATTTCATGGAGTTTATGGTATATTTGGTGCTCTGCAAGAGCATCAATGTTCCATTCGATAATGCTTCTTCCTTCGTGAGAAGTAGAGGCAAGAAAATAATTTTCCTCGTATTGGATATCTGGAAACGAGGGACGCTTATGATAATTTTTGTAATTATGAAAGCGTTCATTTGTAAGTCTATGAAGGAGATCTTCCTTTTCTTGGATGGTGGATATTTTGCCATCCTTGGGTTTCTCCTTAGAAATATTGAGATCAGCCAACTGTTTGTTGATTTTGTCAAGAACATTACCACTAACTTCAAATGTATCTTTGAGTTTCGGATATTTATCCTTAGAAAACTCAGCGATTTTGAAATCTGGGTTTGATTCAATGTTCTGACTAGAACTGGGTTGTGAGAAAGTTGGCTTTCCACTGAATAAAGACTTTTCTTTGGAGTCTTCTATTTGTCTGGAAATAACATGAAAGAGCTGATTCGAGTAATTGTTTTGTTCAACAACTCGATCAAGATCAGAATAAGTAATTATGTTTGTTGGTTTTTCGCTTTTCATTTTGAAAGGAGAAGCGGAGATCACAACGTTAGAAACTGGGATTTTTATTCCTTCTAGAGGAGGAGTGACAGATTCAACAACTTTGTTGTTGGCTGTATACCATTTGTTAATGAGGACTTGCAAGCAGTCCTTCTGATGTTCATATTTTCCAGATATTTCAAAGCATTTAAAGAAATCGATTTCGCATCTAATTCTTTTCATGTCTGATATCCAGCAATCTATGAAGTCTTTTCTCTGTTCAAGAGAATAAGTAGCAACATACCATTTTCTTTTAGGTACGTTATCAGGATGAGACCATTGTTGGTCGATCTTCTTCTGATCTAGGATATATGGATCACCAGATCTGATTGTCTTGATATATTCAGGGACTTCTTCCTGAGGGGGATACATATCGCTTGGGGTTGGACTAGCAGGATGATTTTGGTAATAAACTTTTGGGACTGTATGGGAGAAATCTACTCCCGTAACTTTCCCTTTGTTGTTACCAATAGTTGGGACGGAAGTTTCGACGTTTTCAGTTACGTCTTCCTCCGGGGGTTTAGAAGAAGAAGGTACGGAAGGAACAGTAGTCCTTCTTCTAAAGGAACTAGTTCTGCTCGAGAGATTAGAACTTGATCCTAGGAATTTCAGATCAATAGATCCATCAGGAAATTGAATTACTTGTTCAATCTGAGATCTTTCAAGATTCGAAGTAGAAGGTTGAGTTATGGCATCGAAGTGCCATTCATCGCTTGTGAGTATATCATTCCAATTAAGGAGTCTAGGGATAAATACTGTATTATGATCAGTATTTGCTTCCATAAGCATGGTGACTCCCTTGACACTTTCAACTCGAGCTCTAGGGGCAAGAGTAGTGTCCATGAGTCTGTAATAGACTTTGTGGATGATAGCTACTTCACGAGTATTGATTTTGCTATTCATATTCTTGGTTTTGACGTTTAAGGTCAAAGTATCCATGACGTTTGGGTCATTGATATCTACCGATAAATTAGGATACCAATTAAAGTATACCGGGCCATTGGCTAGGTTACTTTGAAGAACTCCTAAGAGAGAGTCGTCGAAGTTCAAGAGACGAGCATCTCTCAGAAGGACGCAAATGGGTATGTCTAAACCTTTCCTGAAGAGAGGTTTGACATCAATTTGAACTAAACCAATATGCAAGTAATTGAATCGATTTTTATATCTATTCAAATCATGCTCAGAAAGTAAGTTAATAATTTCTAAAGAATTATTAATAGCAATAGTGGACTCACAAGTCTTAATGTTATGCTTCTTAACGAAACTGAAATTTCCTAATTCATAAGTCTTTTTAAAAGGTTCATTAGGGATACTCCAATTTTGTAAATCAGTTTCTAACTTAGCAATCTTAGTTGCTGCAGAAGATAAATTAACACTGTTCAAAATATGCTGGTTTTGATTCATATTTTGAAAATATAGTCTAGGGGCTTATAGGGCTAAAAATAACTATTCAATACGTATAATTAAACAGTATATATGTATAACATGATACAGTACCTTAATCTCTTAGATCTAATGGCTTCTCAGTAATGTCTTCTTGGTTTTACGTCTTTTTCTCTAAAGTCATCTTAGTGACTGGAACACCTAGCAAGGTCTAAACGCCTACCTCGGCAATAGCGACCTATCTCAATCAGGCTTGCCAACGTCTGAACCGGATATTAATCGGTGACTTCATACTTATAGAGAAAATAACCACCTCATACTGGAACTTTGAAGCAAATTAAAACCAGAAATAAAAGAACTGTATGTAAGATATACATATATATGGTTTAAAATAACATATATGAAAGTATTTTTGCCATGCCCTAGACAGTATATGTACTTAGCTGCTCATACTAAGTACGTATACTGCCAACATAGCTCTAATACCAAGTAGAACATACTTTATCGTTTGGAACTTCCTCCTTAGTTATCTTATATTCACCCAGTGTTTCATGTCTCCATGCTGGAAACAAAAATGTATGTCAGACTCCTCCCAAGTGCTTGAAGCACCTACTATACCACACGATGAGAAGTTATCTTACGAGGAGGAGCCGATGACTATTGTCGATAGACAAGTAAAAAAGTTACAGTCAAAAGAAATTGTGTTCGTTAAAGTTTTATGGAGAAATCATGCTGTTGAAGAAGCTACATGGAAATAGAAGATACTATGAGAGTCGAGTATCCCCAATTATTTCAGTCTACAGGTACGTACCTGAGCTAAATTCGGAGACCGAATTTCATAAGGTGGAGAGAATGTAATACTCCTCATTACAAAAAAAGGGTAATTAAGCAATTTACCCCCAAAAAAACAAAAACAAAAAATACAATATAAGATGAAATAGGGGCAAAGCCCTACACTAACAGAAACAAAAGAATAAAGGGCCGAAGCCCCTTTCTCTATCCAAAATAAAAAAGGTTAGGTATTCTAAATTAGCTATGAATTAGCCTAAACAAGGAAATTAACATAAGATCGATATTATGTAATTATAGATTGATTGGAGGAATTTATACGAATTGCTCGAGGTGAAGCATTTGGTATTTCGGCACGAGTACTATGAGTAGTAATCTTACCGCAATTTGTATTTTTCATAACTTACATGATTTTTAATATGAATATGTTACCGATTATTTTGAGTTGCATGTGGGACAAGTCTTTTACTCGATATGATACCGACATAGTTATTTGACATGATTACCGTTGTTTTAAATATTCTTGTTGTCACTAGATATGTTTTATCGTTACTTGAATTTACTGTTATCGAAATGAAATTACATGATTTGATAAGAACTGAAATGCCCTATATTATTTTAAAAATTTTTCTTATGAGTATATACGGATTACAAAGACAAGTATAAATGGGAGTAGACTTTGAAGGATCCCGTAGCTAACGGCGGGTTCGTTAGACCTGGTGCACCTTGTAATCACCGATTGCCGTTACAGCCCTCGCTAGTGGGAAGGTAGAACTAGCATACCGTTACTGATTTTCCTCGAGTAGGGACTACCGTTATATTTGACTTCTTGCGAAGGAGTCCACAGTTATACCGATTACATGATCTGTTCATTGAAACCTTCCAAACATAAATATTGATATTACACAGTATTTACCGAGCTTATTACCGAATTGTCAATTGATTTATATTACATGAAAAATATGATGAGACTGATTATAGTTTATTATTTCTGAAAGGACATTTTTATGATATTTTTTGTTTAATATACTAGCGTGTTTTCTGACTTGTCCCCAATAAAAACAGTTGTGGTTAAGTGTTATTATTCACTGAGCTAGTGACTCATTCCCCGCTATTTTTTTTTACAGAGAAAACAGTTGACGCGGGCGAGAATTTCGTTAATTAGAGCGCACATGTTGATAGTTCTTGGTGAGCCTCACACTTGTTCGCGTGGGCGGAGATTTTATTTATTGTTATGGCCTTTTCTTTGGACTCTTAGAGTCGCTCCATAGTCATTCTTCTAGTATCTTGAGTATTCTTTTATTATTATAGACTTATGTTGAGTATCGCTCATTCTTATCAAAGTTGGAGATAAAGTAGTATTTCTAGCTGTTAGTGGGTAGATTATTAATGGTAGATATTTGTTTTGGTTAATTGATAAAGTCATTGTCGTTTGAATTGATATTAGGATGTTTGGTTGTTGATTTGAGACAGAAAACCTTTTGGGATAGTCCAAATACAGGGGAAACTCTGTCTGATTTTCTGTAAAATACTGATAAGGCTTACTTGGGGGCAGTTGCTCCTAAGTGCCGGTCATTATCCTAACAAGTAACTATACCAAATGCCTATGCTCTAAGAAAATTGAAGAAACTCAAGTTGTATTATGCCATTCATGATTTGGAGATAGTCATAGTGGTATTTCCTTTTAAAATTTAGAGACACTATTTATACGAAGAAACCTATGAGATTTATACCTAGCACAAGAGTCTGAAGTACATTTAAAACCAACAGAGATATAAATATTTAGCAATGCTGATGGAGGGAACTACTGAAGATATAATTGTACTATTTTGTATTGTTCGGGAAAGATAAATATTATAGCTTATGCAAAAAAAAAATATGGGTGATTTGTCGCATATAGCTCCTATAGAGACATTTATGGACGAAGATATACATAGATTAGAGGGTACACATGTTAGATTCAATGCGAAAAAAAATAAAATTCAAAGATATTATTGGCTATTGGCCAAGCCCTATATAGAGTGTATAAAGGATAGCTAATACGAGGTTGAGCGATTGTTTAATTACCGAGATTAGTTTCTAGCTGGTAAAAGCAAGGATATGACTGTTAATAGTAAGGGTATTCTCCAACTAGATAATTAATTATGTGTAGCAAACATATATGGGTTGAGACAAGCTATTCGTGATGAAGCTCACAACTCTAGATACACTGTATATCTCAGGTCTATAAGATGCGCCATGACTATAAAAAAAATTGATTGGTTGGAAAATAAAGAAAGGAAAAAAAAATTCGTTAACTTTGTTTCTAACTATTTGACATGTCAGTATGGTAAGGCAAGCACTTGCGACTCACAGGTCTACTAAAACAACTCAAGATTCTGAAGTGGAAATACAATAGAACAATACATTATATGACTAAATTACTCAAACAATTAGAGGTATGATTATATATGGAAAAGTTGTAAATTGGCTTACAAAGTAGGCACGTTTCTTGCTAGTTAAAACCTCTTATAGTGAGGTAAAATATACATAGATATAGATGAACATAAAATTATCTGACTCAATAGAGCTCTATTGTCCATCCCCCATAATAGAGGATCACATTCACTTCACAATTTGAAAATCTTTTCAAGAAATGTTGGGTACACGAGTAGATCTTAGTACTAGTTTTATCGCACGCAAATGCAAAGTCCGAATGTGCTATATAGATCTTGGATGATATGTTGAGAGATTGTATTCTTGAGTTTGGAGGTAGTTGGGATGCTTATCTACCTTTAGTTGAATTTTCTTACAACAATAGCTTCCATCCCAGTATTCAGATGGCACCGTACGAAGCATTATATGGTAGGAGATGTCGTTCTCCTATCAGAGGGTTTGAAGCTGGTGAGATTAACTTATTGGGACCCGACTTAGTACAAGAAGTTGTTGACAAGGTCCAATTGATCAGACCGCAATTGCTCACAGTTTAAAGCAGACAAAAATCTTATGCAGATAAGAGAAGAAGAGACTTAATGTTCACAATTGGAGACAAAGTGTTCATACAGGTATCTCCTATGAAAGGTGTGATGCGATTCGGGAAAAGAGGTAAGTTGAGCCCGAAGTTTATAGGTCAGTATGAAATACTTGACCGAGTGGGAGCTGTGGCATATCGTTTGGAACTTCCTCCTTAGTTATCTTATATTCACTCAGTGTTTCATGTCTCCATGCTGGAAAAAAAATGTATATCAGACTCCTCCCAAGTGCTTGAAGCACCTACCATACCACACGATGAGAAGTTATCTTACGAGGAGGAGCCAATGACTATTGTCGATAGACAAGTGAAAAAGTTACAGTCAAAAAAAATTGTGTTCGTTAAAGTTTTATGGAGAAATCATACTGTTGAAGAAGCTACATGGGAAATAGAAGATACTATGAGAGTCAAGTATCCCCAATTATTTCAGCCTACAGGTACGTACCTGAGCTAAATTCGGAGACCGAATTTCATAAGGTGGGGAGAATGTAATACTTCTCGTTACAAAAAAAAAGGGGGAAATTAAGCAATTTACCCTCAAAAAAATAAAAAAAAAATACAATATAAGATGAAATAGGGGCAAAGCCCTACACTAACAGAAACAAAAGAATAAAGGGCCGAAGCCCCTTTCTCTATCCAAAATGAAAAAGGTTAGGTATTCTAAATTAGCTATGAATTAGCCTAAATAAGAAAATTAACATAAGATCGATATTATGTAATTATAGATTGATTGGAGGAATTTATACGAATTACTCGAGGTGAAGCATTTGGTATTTCGGCACGAGTACTGTGAGTAGTAATCTTACCGCAATTTGTATTTTTCATAACTTACATGATTTACACATGATTTTTAATATGAATATGTTACCGATTATTTTGAGTTGCATGTGGGACAAGTCTTTTACTCGATATGATACCGACATAGTTATTTGACATGATTACCGTTGTTTTAAATATTCTTGTTGTCACTAGATATGTTTTATCGTTACTTGAATTTACTGTTATCGAAATGAAATTACATGATTTGATAAGAACTGAAATGCCCTATATTGTTTTAAAAAATTTTCTTATGAGTATATACGGATTACAAAGACAAGTATAAATGGGAGTAGACTTTGAAGGATCCCGTAGCTAACGGCGGGTTCGTTAGACCTGGTGCACCTTGTAATCACCGATTGCCATTACAGCCCTCGATAGTGGGAAGGTAGAACTAGCATACCATTACTGATTTTCCTCGAGTAGGGACTACCGTTATATTTGACTTCTTGCGAAGGAGTCCACAGTTATACCGATTACATGATCTGTTCATTGAAACCTTCCAAACATAAATATTGATATTACACAGTATTTACCGAGCTTATTACTGAATTGTCAATTGATTTATATTACATGAAAAATATGATGAGACTGATTATAGTTTATTATTTCTGAAAGGACATTTTTATGATATTTTCTGTTTAATATACTAGCGTGTTTTCTGACTTGTCCCCAATAAAAACAGTTGTGGTTAAGTGTTATTATTCACTGAGCTAGTGACTCATTCCCCGCTATTTTTTTTACAGAGAAAATAGTTGACGCGGGCGAGGATTTCGTTAATTAGAGCGCACATGTTGATAGTTCTTGGTGAGCCTCACACTTGTTCGCGTGGGCGGAGATTTTATTTATTGTTATGGCCTTTTCTTTGGACTCTTAGAGTCGCTCCATAGTCATTCTTCTAGTGTCTTGAGTATTCTTTTATTATTATAGACTTATGTTGAGTATCGCTTATTCTTATCAAAGTTGGAGATAAAGTAGTATTTCTAGCTGTTAGTGGGTAGATTATTAATGGTAGATATTTGTTTTGGTTAATTGATAAAGTCATTGTCGTTTGAATTGATATTAGGATGTTTGGTTGTTGATTTGAGACATGAAAACTTTTGGGATAGTCCAAATACAGGGGAAACTCTGTCCGATTTTTTATAAAATACTGATAAGGCTTACTTGGGGGCAGTTATTCCTAAGTGCCGGTCATTATCCTGACAAGTAACTATACCAAATTCATGCAAACCAAAATTCAACCTCTGACTGTTGATCTCTACAGAGAAAATGTCAGCACAATAGTCATTCATCTCCCTTTTCATCAATACATTAATCATTTGATGTTGTGTACATATATTAGGGGGCAAATCGAGGAAGTATCCAAAGCATGACTCCCTAAACAAATTTAATTGCTCACTTGGCAAATTTTCCTTGCTGTGTTCCAGTACTTCAACATCTGTATATGATTGCCAATGAGTCACACCACATTTCACACCTTCCATGACAAAGAACTTTTGTCTCTGAATTAAGAAACAAAATAGTAAGGATAAATCTTAAAAAAATAAATGCATCGACCCACATATCAACAAAGAAAAACAGGACACAAGTATATACAAAAAGGTATTTTTTTAATCGATAGTATTATTTCTAAAATTGCATAAACATATGAAATTTATAAAACTAAATTCATTTGTAATACATCAAACTTACAAAATATGTACAACACCGATAATAAAAAAAATGTGAAGTTAATTTTTTCGGAGAACTCATACAATAAGTATACAAAAAACATACAAGAATAAACAAATTATCTCATATAAACATATAAAACACAATACAAAACATATAATCTAACGTACAAATAATATATAAATATATCATTATCAAACAAACAATAGCACTACGCTACAAAGGCGGATACATTCAAAAAATAGCGTGCATACAAAAAACATACAGAAAAATACAAAAAATAAAAAAGTCATTTATGTTAAATAATCACTATCATGCACAATCAACTTCATTTGTAATACACTAAACATACAAAATATATATAATTAATAATTAAGAAAATATATAAATATAACTTTTTGGAAAACTCATACAATCGGTATACAAAAAACATACAAAAAAGAAACAAATTACCTAAAAAACTCACATAAGACAACATAAAGGAAATATTTTTAAAGTTGTACAGTACCTTGTGATCAGATTCATCTTTACGAGAGCCGAAATCCGGATCAATCTTATTATTCTTTTTTGATTTAGTATCGTGATTAACTTTACTCCTCTTTCTTGCTTTTAATACCAATTCTTCCTCTTCAAAATCATCTCGAAGTGCCTTACCATTCCTCTTAGAAACCGAACCTTCATCAATCACTACAGGTATTGCATGCCTAGAATTCGATTTTTTGATTTTTTTTCTTCTTGTGAAAATACACCTAAGTCAAAACTAGGTGTTTCACCCATAACTTTTTTATAATATTTTCGGGGTGATATTCGAACTGCTGTGTTACCTGTTAGTGTATCAACAACAGATTTTCCAGAATATTTTCTCACATATTCAAGCAAAGATGTCTTACCCATTGTTAGTTCTGAAAAAGGTGGAATAAAAAAGAATATTAAAGAGACATTTTTAAAATGGATAAAAAACATAAATAAGAACAAAATACAGAGAAATTAGAAAAGAGACATTGTTAATGTAGAGTGAAGCTTGAAAATTAGACAAAATAAAGAAAGGCAACAAGATTCAAAATTTACCCACAACTTAATTGTAGAACAAATTTTCGAATTTTTTCTTTATTGTATAAATAAGAAAGAGATTTTGGATGATTGAAAGAGAGAAATCAGATATCAAAAACTTTGGAAGAGGAAAGAATCTGTAGTTTTTGGGGATAACAGTAGATGATTGAAAGAGAGAAATCGGATATCAAAAGTTTTGGAAGAGGAATGAGTAAGCGAGATTTTTAGGTTAGAAAGATTTTGGGTATCAGTGGCTTTCTTACGGTGGGTAAGTACAAAGAGAGGTGATGATTTTGGGTATCAGTGAGTTTCTTACGGTAGGTAAATACAAAAACAGATGATGTTTTTGTAATCCTTTGAAAAATGAAGAGTATCTTAAATGTAGGGGATTATGTGTAACTGATACCCACTATTTAAGGTATGTTTCATTTCCTCCTTTTTATGATTTTGTATAAAACTAATAAATATAGGTATATAAAGTAATTAACAAGTAAATAAAGATAGTAAATAGATTTCTATTATAGTATAGATTGGTAAAAATCCAGCAAAGAAAGCTTAGCAAGGGTTCCTTTTTCAAACCCAGCCCGTGCAAAATGAATTTAAACGCGCCAGGGGCCCATCATCTCCAAGCCAAGATCATATTTTTATTTTATTTTTATATTTATTTTGTGTTTAAAGTTGAAGGGAGCCTGTAGTAGTGGTAATAATTTATATTCAGACATATTTAATTGAATGATTGAATAGAAAAAAAAAATAGATAGTAACCTTTCAAACCAATCTTTTCCTTAACACAAAATCAAGTACTACTCTTTTTGGTTTTAAAAGCACCTTGCATGATAGAAAACGAAGTAATCGAACAAACCGTATCCGAGTCGATAACCCATTAGTCATATGTCATTTTATTCCAAATTGTAAACCCAATGCAAATAAATTACGTAATAGTAACACTTTTTTATTCGGATTATATCAGTACTTTCTTAATTTGCTATCACTATATATCTTGTACTTTATTACTTCCTATTTGTGCTTCTTTCATATTCTCTTTTACTATCTTGACTTTAGTTTTCTAAATATCTTCTCTTGCTATTAGTGCTTCTTCCATCTTTTCTTTAGCCGAGGGTCTATCGGAAACAGTCTCTCTGCCCTTCCAGGGTAGGGGTATGACTGCATACATCCTACACTCTCCAAACCCCACTTTCGTGGGATTACACTAGGTTGTTGTTGATTTTAAGAAGTCTTAAACTTGCTTGTGGTTTAAGACTTGTTGCGGCCAAATGCACATGCAAGTATAGTCGTCAAGTAATAAAATGACTAAAAGTCGGATGTCAAACCCACGAGGACTTGTGACTAACTGTTAACTAAATTAGACTATCCTAATTAGGTAAACAAGAATTAAACATAGAAGTATTTTATTCTAAACTAATTAAAATAAGAAGAAAATAACTAATGAACTTTAAACATAGGAAGAGTAGAGTTTTATATTATCAATGTGATGAAAACGATCTAGGGTTGTGGGCTATCTAACATTCCTATTGTATTCTTCAATTGAATTGACTAACTAATTTATCTAGTTTATTGGTTAACATGGTTAATATTGCTCATAAGAATCTGTCGAGTTCTTACTCACCTATTCAAGCTAACCTAATGCCTATATGTCTATGGAATTAGAACTAACAAGAATACATTTATAATTCCTGTAAATCAACCAAGCAAGACAATTAGGTATATGTCTATCCTAACCACGAATCCGTTCCCCGATGCCCAGGGTCAAGAACTTGCTCTACTCAATCCTATGTGTAATCTAGAATTTCCACTTTCGAGTTCAATTCTAGATTCATAGATTGTCACGACCCAAAATCTGAGGATATGGGAGAGCCTGACAGAGAAGCAAACGCCCCTGAGGATGATCAGGAAGCTTAGTTCATAATTTTTTATGTTTGTAATCGATCATGTAGGAATTTTTGTATATAGACAACTTTGGCCGATTTGTGAAGACTTTATGCGTGCCTTACAAATGTTTTCACAGGGATCTTAACAATTCAATCAAATTTGGACTTCGTAATCTCTATGATTGATTATTCGAAGTGATGTAGCCCTTGGGCTTACTAGTTGAGTTAATGATTAGAACTTGAAGAAATATAATCCGTAAGCGTAATAGTCGAGTGAGTGTTTTGCTCGAACTCGAAATGAAAGTAGCCCGTAGGCTTTAATCGTCGAGTGAATGATTCGAACTCGAAGCAATGTAGCCCGTGGGCGTGATGGTCGAGTGAGCGCTTGTGAACTCAAAATAAAAGGTAGCTCGTAAGCATATCAGTCGAGTAAATGATTCGAACTTGATACAATGTAGCCCGTAGGCGTAATGGTCGAAGTAACCCGTAGGCTTAGCAGTCGAGTGAATGATTCAAACTCGATGCAATGTAGCCCGTAGGCGTAATGGTCGAAGTAGCCCATAGGCTTAGCAGTCGAGTGAATAATTCGAACTCGATGCAATATAGCCCGTAGGCGTAATGGTCGAAGTAGCCCGTAGGCTTATCAGTCGAGTGAATGATTCGAACTCGATGCAATGTAGCACGTAGGTGTAATGGTCGAAGTAGCCCGTAGGCTTAGCAGTCGAGTGAATGATTCGAACTTGATACAATGTAGCCCATAGGCGTAATGGTCGAAGTAGCCCGTAGGCTTATCAGTCGAGTGAATGATTCAAACTCGATGCAATGTAGCCCGTAGGTGTGATGGTCGAAGTAGCCCATAGGCTTAGCAGTCGAGTAAATGATTCGAACTCGATGTAATGTAGCCCGTAAGCGTAATGGTCAAAGTAGCATGTAGGCTTAGCAGTCGAGTAAATGAATGATTCAAGCTCGATGCAATGTAGCCCGTAGGCGTAATGGTCGAAGTAGCCTGTAGGCTTAGCAGTCGAGTGAATGATTCGAACTCGATACAATGTTGCCCGTAGGCTTAATTGGTCGAATTTAACTTGATTCTGTTTGCATAATAAATCTCCAAATAGAGGAATTTTCCTTGGATATAAGATGTCGATAAAGAAGAGAACTTTCTTCGCACGTCATTACACATGTGTTCATGTTTCGCGCTTGGGTTCGGGCCAATCTACATGAGCATGGTTCGTTTCGACCATTTGGCTCTTACAATTTTTCCTATTGGAACCATGTTGTTGTGAAATAACTCTCTTGTATTTGAACTCGATGTATTTGAGGGCCTGATGCCCCCTCAGTATTCGAGGTCGATTGTAAAGAGGCCTCGGATGTTGTTATAAGTGCAGCACGATCAATGGTTGCCTCATTAAAAACCTTGCCGAAAAACTCATTTGGGATAAAACCGCTCTAAGGGAAAAAGAGTGCAACATATGCTTTCAAGCGAAAGATCCATCTTAGCCCTTGTTCGGACTTCTGCAGGGGTTAGTTTTGGAATGTAAGAGAATATGGAAAGGCCGAACCTTAGCAGTAGTACCGTTTCAGATGTGACATATTCCAGCTGCTTGATAGTTGTTTGCCGTTTATAATGCCGAGCATGTACGATCCATTTCCGATGTTCTCGAGCACCTGATATGGTCCTTCCCAATTCGGTCCTAGTTTTCCTTCGTTCGGATTTCGGGTATTGATGGTGACTTTTCTTAACACTAAGTCCTCGGGCTTGAATTGGCTGAGCTTGGTTCTTCGATTATAATATCTTTCGATTCACTGCTTTTGGGCGGCCAATTGGACGAGAGCAGCTTCTCGTCTTTCGTCCGATAATTCGAGGCTGGTATTCATAGCCTCATTATTTGATTCTTCCATCACGAATAGAAATCTGGTACTGGGTTCACCAACTTCGACTGGTATCAATGCTTCAGACCCATATACTAAGGAGAATGGGGTTGCCCCCGTACTGGATTTTGACGTCGTCCGATATGCCCAAAGGACTTCGGGCAGGATTTCTCTCCATTTTCCTTTAGCGTCGTTCAACCTCTTCTTTAAGTTTTGAATGACAGTTTTGTTCGTTGATTCGGCCTGTCCATTCCCACTGGGGTGGTATGGCGTCGATAGTATTCTTCTTATTTTGTGATCTTCAAGGAATCTTGTTACTTTGCTGCTAACGAATTATTTTCTATTGTCACATAGGTATCCCGAATCGGCATATGATATGATCCCAAATAAAGTCTATAACTTCTTTCTCTCTTATTTTCTCGAACGCCTGTACTTCAACCCATTTAGAAAAATAGTCAGTCATAAATAAAATGAATTTGGCTTTACTTGGGGTCGATGGCAGAGGGCCGACAATATCCATTCCCCATTTCATGAATGGCCATGGGGATAGGACTGAGTGAAGTTGCTCTCCGGGTTGATGGATCATTGGCGCAAACCTTTGACATTTGTCACATCTACTAACAAATTCCTTCGCATATTTGCCCATATCGATCCAATAATACCTTGCTCTGATTATTTTTCCAACTAATGTATCGGCACCGGAGTGATTCCCGCAAGTGCCCTCGTGCACTTCCCGTTGGATGTAATCGGTATCTCCCGGAACCAAGCATACTGCCAATGGTCCATCGAATGTCCTTCGGTATAACGTTCCGTCCGAAGCCAATGTGAATCGAGCAGCTTTAGTCCGTAGGGTCCTAGAATCTTTAGGGTCTAATGGGAGCTTTCCGCTCTTTAAGTATTCAATATACTTGTTTCTCCAATCCCATGCTAAGCTTGTAGAATTTATCTCGGCGTGAACTTCTTCGATTACTGATCTCGAAAGTTGAATAACATTCCCCGAGCCCAAGTTATCTACCTCGACCGACGATCCCAAATTCGCAAGCGCATCAACCTCATTATTCTGTTCTCGTGGAACATGCTGTAAAGTCCATTGTTTGAAATGGTGCAAAGTGACAAGCAGTTTGTCTAAATACTTTTGCATTCTACCTTCTCGAACTTCGAAGGTTTTGTTTACTTGACTCACCACCAACAAAGAGTCACAATTGGCTTCAATGACTTCTGCTCCCAAGTTTCTAGCTAGCTCGAGACCTGCAATCATGGCTTCATACTTGGCCTCGTTGTTAGTCAACCTGATAGTTTTAATAGATTGCCTAATAGTGTTACCCGTGGGTGGTTTCAAAACTATGCCTAGCCCGGACCCTTTCATGTTCGAAGCCCCGTCCATAAAAAGGATCCATACCCCCGATGATGTACCTGATTTCAACAGGAGTTCTTTTTCGACTTCGAGTATGAGGGTTGGCGTGAAATCGGCCACGAAGTCTGCTAAAATTTGAGACCTGATGGCCATACGGGGTTGATATTCGATATCGTACCCACTGAGTTCGACGGCCCATTTGGCCAGTCGGCCTGATAGCTTGGGTTTGTGCAAAATATTACGAAGCGAGTAGGTGGTTAATATGCATATGGGATGACATTGAAAGTACGACCTTAACTTTCTAGAGGCGCTTATCAGTGCAAGTGCCAATCTTTCTAGGAGCGAATATCTAGTTTCCGCTTCTCCTAAGGTTCGACTCATATAATAAACGGAGAATTGCGTACCTTGCTCTTCTCGAACTAGGACACTGCTTACGGTGATTTCTGATACTGCCAAGTACAAGCAAAGTTTTTTGCCTGTTTTTGGAGTGTGAAGTAGTGGTGGTCTTGATAGATATTGTTTTAGTTCCTCTAATGCTTGTTGACACTCCGGGGTCCAAGCAAAATTGTTCTTATTTTTGAGTAGGGAGAAAAATTTGTGACTTCGATCAGATGATCTCGAAATGAACCGGCCTAAGGCTGCAATCTGACCCGTTAGCCTTTGTACGGCTTTCACACTGTCCACAATGATGATGTCTTCGATGGCCTTGATTTTATCGGGGTTAATCTCGATTCCCCGATTTGATACCATGAAGCCGAGGAACTTACCCGAACCGACCCCGAAAGCACATTTTTCGGGGTTGAGCTTCATGTTGTATTTCCTCAAAATTTCAAACATTTCCTGCAAATGTGTCAAATAGTCCTCTACGCGCAGGGATTTAACTAGCATGTCATCAATATAAACTTCTATTGATTTTCCTATTTGTTCTTCGAACATTTTATTTACTAGGCGTTGGTAAGTAGCCCCTGTATTTTTTAGCCCGAAGGGCATCACATTATAACAATACGTTCCATATTTGGTGATAAACGAAGTCTTTTCCTGGTCCTCCGGGTTCATCTGGATTTGATTATACCCGGAATAGGCATCGAGAAAAGTGAGGATCTCGTGGCCGGCCAGGGCATCGATCTTGCGATCGATGTTGGGCAGCGGAAAGGAATCTTTGGGGCATGCTTTGTTCAAATCCTTATAGTCCACACATATTCTAAGTTTGTTCCCCTTTTTAGGCACTACAACTACGTTGGCTAACCATTCGGGATATTTCACCTTCCGAATGGACCCTATTTGAGAAACTTGGTTACCTCATCCTTTATGAATGCGTGTTTTCCCTCGGACTGGGGTCTTCTCTTTTGCTTCACCAGTCTGAACCTAGGGTCCAAGCTTAGCCGATGTGTCGTTATATCCGGTGGGATGCATGTTATATCTAAATGGGACCAGGCAAAACAATCGATGTTATCGATAAGAAATTGAACAAGTTTCTTCCTGAGTTCGGGGCTCAACCCCATTCCCAAGTATACCTTTCGCTCGGGCCAGTGCTCGATTAGTGTGACTTGCTCTAGTTCCTCGATTGTTGATTTGGTGGCATCGGAGTCATCAGGAATTATGAAAGATCGAGGGACCTTTTGATCATCATCTTCTTCGATCTTCTGGTTATCTGGTTGGGTCGAAGCCGATGTCTATGATTGCTATTTGGTGCCTCATTCTCCTTCTGAGCCCGATCCCATTATCAGCGAAGGTGAGGACATTGATTTTGCTTCCTCGACGACGAACATTTCCTTTGCGGCTGGTTGTTCTCCGTACACCATTTTCGTACCTCTCGATATCGGGAATTTGAGGGCCTGGTGTAGGGTCGAAGGTACAACTCTCATGTTGTGGATCTATGGCCCTCTAAAAAGGGCGTTGTACCTCATATCGCCTTCGATCACGTGAAACTTTGTTTCCTAGATGGTTTTGACTACGTTTATTGGTAGGATTATCTCGCATTTGGTGGTTTCACATGCCATATTGAACCCGTTTAGAACCAGTGTTGTGGGTACAATCTGGTCCTACAGGCCGAGCTGTTCTACGACCTTTAATCTGATGATGTTGGCCGAGCTACCTGGATCGATTAACACACGCTTAATTTTAGTTTTATTCATGAGTATGGATATTACCAGTGCATCGTTATAAGGTTGGATGACCCCTTCTGCATCTTCATCATCGAAGGACAAAGTCCCCATGGGTGCGTAATCTTGAGTCCGAGATTGCTTTTCCCTCACAATCGATGTTTTAGTGCGTTTAAGCACTGGTCCTTGAGGGGTATCGCCGCCGCCGATGATCATGTGAATGATGTGCTGCGGTTCTTCTTGCTCGTTTTGCTTGCCGAAATCCCTGTTTTTAAAATGGTTCTTCGCCCTATCACTCAGAAATTTCTGAAGGTACCCTTTGTTAAATAAGCGGGCTATTTTCTCTCTTAGTTGCCTGCAATCTTCCGTTCTGTGGCCATGGGTGCCATGATATTTGCACATTTGGTTGGGATTCCTTTGGGCAGGATCGGTCTGCATGGGTCGAGGCCATTTAGTGTCTTTGATGCGTCCGATAGCCGACACGATAGTGGATGCACCAACGCTGAAGTTATATTCTGATAATCGAGGTGCTTCTATAGGATCGACATATTTATCAAAGCCGTTCTTGCTCATAAGTCCCCGAGAATTTTTCCCTCGATCAATCCTTCGATTATTTCGAACTGTATTGCGTGCTGAACCATTGTTCACCTGATCTGCGACGTACGGTTGATATCGGTCTATGTTCGACCTTTGTTCTCTGTCGATCTCCTTTTGGTTTTTAGTAGCTGTTCTGTTCTGATGCACGGGTCCATACGGAGCTCCCAACTGATCATCCTCGACCCTTATTTTTGATTGGTATCGGTTGTGTACATCTGCCCAAGTTATTGCTGGATACTCGATCAAATTTTGTTTCAGCCGATGTGATGCTGTCGAACTTAGCTCGTTCAATCCTTGGGTGAAAGCTTGTACGGCCCAATCGTCTGTGACCGGTGGCAATTTCATGCATTCCATTTGAAATCGGGATACGAATTCCCTCAACATTTCATTACCCCTTTGCTTTACTTTAAAGAGGTATGATTTCCTTGTTGCAACCTTTATGGCACCAGCATGTGCCTTTATGAACGAATCTGCTAATATGGCAAAAGAATTGATGGAATTTGGTGGTAAATTGTGATACCAGATCATCGCTCCCTTCGAGAGGGTTTCCCCGAATTTTTTCAACAACACGATTCGATCTCATCGTCCTCCAAATCGTTACCTTTGATGGCACATGTGTAAGAGGTGGCATGTTCCTTAGGATCAGTCGTACCATTATACTTTGGAATTTCGGGCATACAGAATTTTTTGGGGATTGATTTTGGTGCCGCACTTTAGGGAAAAGGCTTTTATATGAATTTTTTTGAATCAAGCCCTTTTATCATTGGTGGAGGCCCGGGATTTGATCGACCCTGGTATTTTATGTTTCCACTCTCTTGTCATTTGCTTCGACTCGTTTTGTGAGTTCCTCAAGCAATTTAGTAATTCCGGGAGTGGTCCCCGATTCTTGCTTGTTTGATTTCACTATGGCGGGCTCCGTTCCGGGGGTGATTTCTCGAAGTGGATTGGAATCCGGCATGCTTTGTACGCGAGTTTGGCTCTGTAACTAAGCTATCGCTACTTGTTGGGCTTGTAGCATCTCGAAGATCATACGTAAGCTGACCCCGATTTCCCCCGCGTTATGGGTGTCTCGGGCTACGGATCGAGTACCTCCCTGAATGCTTCTTTCCGGCCCCGGGTGCCAAGTTGTTTGTTTCATCTTGAAGGCCGGCTTCGTGGTCGATAGGTAAAGCCATTGCTGATTTGAAGTTGTAAGCTGGCGTGTACTGTAGATTTATATCAAACGATCAATATTATCCTTAGCTCCACGGTGAGCGCCAAACAGTTTACCCGAAAAATCGGATAATATTAAATTTATATATGGTTTTAAGGATACGTAATACCTTTTGATATGAAGATAAAGACACGAGTATTTTGATTATGAGAATGACAATGATGAAGAGAAAGAATGAATAAGATCTAGTAAAATAAACAAAAATATCTTTTTTCCTATACAAAGATATCTCCTTGTCTCATTTTACTGGATCTTATTCATTCTTTCTATTCATCATTGTCATTCTCATAATCAAAATACTCGTGTCTTTATCTTCATATCAAAAGGTATTACGTATCCTTAATACCATATATAAATTTAACATTATCCGATTTTTCGGGCAAACACTTCTAGAGTTCTAAATTAAAATTTTGAACATCTCAAAAAGTAATTCTTTTCTCAGCATTCAGTAGCAAAAGTATTAATGTATTATTATGTGAGAAATAGAATTAATAAAAAAAACTAAATACTGTTATGAAAATAATTATATTGTGGATGTTCATTTATTACTCCGCTATAGATAATCTTCCTGAAGAAGATTATCTATTTAGTACTCTGTTGAAGTTTATCTACAAGCAGCTGATGCAGGCAGGTTGCAAGCAGCTCAATGAAATGATTTGCAGCAGTTTCTTATTAAACAGGCAGGTTGCAAGCAGCTCATGCAGACAGCTTACAAGCAGCTAAAGAAAAGCCTCGCAACTGCTTCCTTTCTTCTATAAATAGAGGAGTTTTCAGCTCATTATGTAGATGAATTTGAAGTTGAATAAAATATCAATCTCCCTATATACTTGTCTTCAGTTTATTTCTTTTATAGTCTTTATTTTATAACACGTTATCAGCACGAGTTTCTAATCTTGTCATCAGTCTGAAAGTATTTTTATCAGAATGAAAATCACCAATTGACTGTAGGCAACTCGGCAAATAAAGGTGGAGTGCTTCTTCTCTCGTGACGTAATTGGTGAGTCTTTGTTATAAATTCCATTTCTCTGAACACCTGAGATGCAATCCTACTGGCATTCTTAAGATAAGTACTACTATTAAATTATGTTCTTTATGTCTTTTGAGCTTGAATAAATATATGTTTATCATATATGTTAATTACTGTCTTTCTAGCCAACTAATGATGCCGATGCCGTTTTACTTGGATGTGGTCTCGTGAAATTGAAAAAAATAATTGATTTTACTTAAGTTGTTATATGGTAGCGAGACACACCAGTTTTTATATGGCAAACGATTGCGGTCTACGTACATGTATACAATAGTTATTTTGTGCTTATTGTCATCCTAATTATCTTAATAATGGATTACAAAGTGGATACCATTGTTAGATCCACTTAAACTCCAGCATAGTTTACAAGAAATATACAACCACCAGAAGTGGTTATGTTTCGTATATCTCATTGTAACTAAATTTTGTTAACCACCAGAAGTGGTATATGCCTATGACCACCAGAAGTGATAATTTAAGCCTTCTGTGATTACAATTAAAGATAAGCTAGAGAAATATTCTTTATATTACATGCACGTCTCGATTTGCTCCTCAAGTAGTAAATATTTTAAAAGAGGTTGAAGCATCACAATTGATGTGATTAATGCGCGTTCAGATAATTATATTCGATTTTCTGAAGGATGAGAATTTTTGATAAATATTAATCCATTCCCTAAAGTGAATATGATAATATTAATAAAGTTGTAAATATGAACGTGCTCTTGATATAAATATATTACAATTCACCTCCAGAAGAGGTAATATGATTGAGAGAATATATACTCAATTTTTCATATTTTAATTTGCTCCTAAAGAAGTAACACAATTGAAATTTTCTCCCGAAGCAGGAAAATATTATGAAATTGTGTCTTTCTGTGCGTAAATAAAATAATGAGCTATTCAAAGTTATTTTTGAAGCACATTTCCATTCCCTGTAGTGAATGAAGAAATACCACAACTCACCTCCGGAAGAGCTAGAATAACAAATGATATAAATATTATTTTTGTGGCATAAAGATCATTGTCGCACGTACCTGTTGTACGTAAAACATCTTGGATAATTTTATTAAGTATCATTCTAAGGCAAAAGCATTCTTGTAAAATATTTTTTACTACAACCACATTAATATATTATGGTTAGTTATTGAGTTCCCCGAAGAAAATAACAACTCGTGTATCTTTCCTTAAAAGATGCAATGACTATGTGACTGCCGTATTGATACAAAATATTCAGATGTTAATGATATTTCTCCTTGAAGGAGATATTTGTCACAAAATTAGTGGTAGAAATATTAAAATTCTTAATATTCGTCATTTACGAATTTAGAATTAGTTTTATATTGTTCATTTGATTATGATTTTCTCTCATGATACCAGAAGTGTCTGAGCAATATTTGATAGTACAAAATGTATCAACAACTCCTGAAGAGCTAATTGTTGTCTAGAAGACACATGACACCAGTAGTGTCTGGTAAATATTAGATTGTGGATAATAAAGAAAGGCTCTCGAAGAGCTTATATACAAATATGTTATTCATATTATATGATTATGGTCAAAACATATGTTGTAGTAAAACAGAAGTTTACTGATACAAATGGCTATTATATTGAGACCACAAATGATTGGAAGACTGAAAATCTCTATGTTTCCACAATCATATGGGGTAAAATAATATGTATGTGAGAAGTTACCCGCCTTATTCTTCAAGTTGTACTTATCATGTATCACAGTAAACCATAAGTTTACTAATGCAAAAGCAGTCACAGTAAATTAGAAGTTTTACTGAGGCAAAAGTAGTTACAGTAAATCAGAAATTTACAGATACAAAAGTAGCCACAGTAAATCAGAAGTTTACTGATGCAAAAGATTATGCCATAGTAAACCAGAAGTTTACTTAGAGATAGCACATGCTATGATAAACTTGAAGTTTTCATTTGCCATCTTTAAATGAGCTATTTGAGAATTCAGATAAGCATATACTGAAGAACTAGAAGATTCTTCAAGAATTCTCTTGTGTTGCTTGTTCTCATAATAACTTGATTATACCAGCTAAAGTTGGGACTAAAATCCCCGAATTCTGGAATATATAAAAGGTGAATATGGGCTCATTCACCTATCATGTGAACCACTTATAGATGCATATATAAGATGGTTACATGTATGTTTATTGTCAACCTGTAGTTTGGCATTTGAAATTATCTTTCTCAATTAAGAACATAATTTTCAGATTATGAAATCAAGATAGTTTATCTTGATGATGCTGGTTTATATCCAAGCTAGTTTAGCATTGAATACCTCCTATTAATGGCTAAACTATTGCTTATGAGAACAAAGCCTCATGTGTTGGTCTAAGATTTTCTAAATTGCATACAGTAGCACTTGTATGTATCAGACCAACAAAATATGATAAGTCCTCCCCTCATAATTGGTTTAGGATCAGAAACCAAATATTTTTACTATCTAATAACTTTTGATGTGTGGTATATGATTAATTTCTCTACCACAATGCACAAAGATAGGTTTTCCAAAGAAGATTGAGGATATGAGTTAGTTTTTCTAATATTTGGGGGATGGAATAAAATAGCTAAAAAATATGCTATATGAATCGAATTATCATTAATATGATCCTCGCTTAGAAGATAATTCAAGTCAAATGCAAGAAGCATTTGCTGATCCAAAATTAAATATCATATTTCAGCTGCAAATGCTCCTATTAAAATTAAGTCCCTGAAGGATAGAGTTTACTGTACGCATGAAGCGTGGTAGACCAATCGGTTCCAAAGGTAACAATCCTTGAAAAGAATAGGAGCAAATGATCAAAAAGATCATAATAAGGAGGAAATAAGCTCTGGAAGAGCCCACGACATAACATTTCATGAAACTCCGGAAGAAGTTCAGGTACCTGAAAATAAAGAAAGTGATGAGATCTCAACAAGTTATGTCACTTGCGAACCGATATAAAATGATCGTCGACGATATATTTGATACAATATAGTGCACAATATTGTAAAAGATTGTGAGGATCAGACCTGTAGTCCAGACACCTGAAGATGTCATGACATCTAAATGCAAGGCATAACCTATATGACTCGTTTGATTAAGTCTATATGAAGATCCCTGAAGGATTTAAAATGCCTGAAGTATATAGTTCAAAGCATCGTGAAATGCATTCAATCAGAGTACAAAGATCTTTGTACGGTTTAAATCAATCTGGGCGCATGTGATATAATCGCCTCACTGAATTGATGAATGAAGGTTATGTAAATGAAGGCATTTGTCCATGCACTTTTACAAAAAACACAACATCATAACTTGTTATACTTATTGTTTATGTTAACGGCATAAATATCATAGGAACTCCAGAAGAGCTCCAAAGGGAAAAACTTTGTCTTAGTCTGCAAATTGAATATTTAGAAGACGAGATCTTTATCCATCAATCTGTCTATACAGAAAAGGTCTTAAAACGTTTTTACATGGACAAAGTGCACCCATTAAGTACACCAATTGGATGTTCGATCACTTGAAGTGAATAAGGATCCGTTCTGACCTCCAGAAGAGGATGAGGAACTCCTTGGTTCTGAAATACTCTATCTCAGTGCAATTGATGCACTTATGTATCTTGTTAATGCTACAAGGTCTGACATAGCATTTTCTGTTAATTTACTAGCAAGATATAGCTCTTCTTCTACACGGAGACATTGGAATGGGATTAAGCATATATTGCGATATTTAAAGGGAACTCTTGATATGAGTTTGTTTTATGCCAACAAAGGTAGTGCAGATCTTGTTGGTTATGCAGATGCAGGTTATTTATCTAATTCCCATAAAGTTCGATCTCAAATCGGGTATGTGTTTACATGTGGAGGTATTGTCATATCATGGCGCTTCACAAAGCAATCTATTGCTGCTACTTCTTCAAATCATGCTGAGATAATAGTTATTCATAAAACAAGTAGGGAATGCATATGGTTGAGATCAATGATTCATTTTATTCGAGAAAAATATGGGTTGGAATGTGATAAAAGACCCACAATTTTATACGAAGACAATGTTGCATGCATAACCCAATTGAATGGAGGATTTATAAAAGGAGATAGAACGAAGCACATTTCACCAAAATTATTCTATGCACACGATCTTCCGAAAAATGATGACATTGATGTGCAACAAATCCGTTCAAGTGACAATCCAGCAGATTTATTCACTAAATCTTTACCAACTTCAATTTTTGAGAAGATGGTATACAAGATTGGAATACGAAAACTTAAATATTTGAAACAAGATTTTCATCAGGGGGAGTAAAATACGCGATGTACTCTTTTTTCCTTACTAAGGTTTTTTTCCCACAGGGTTTTCCTTATAAGGTTTTTAATTAGGCAGCTAGCAATGCGTATTACTAAATATATGTACTCTTTTTCTTTCACTAGGATTTTTTTCCACAGGGTTTTTTCCTAGTAAGGTTTTAATGAGACATATTATCTTTTAATGAACATCAAAGGGGGAGTGTTATGAAAATAATTATATTGTGGATGTTCATTTATTACTTCGCTATAGATAATCTTCCTGAAAAAGATTATCCATTTAGTACTCTGTTGAAGTTTATCTACAAGCAGCTGATGCAGGCAGGTTACAAGCAGCTCAATGAAATGATTTGCAGCAGCTTCTTATTAAACAGGCAGGTTGCAAGCAGCTCATGCAGACAGCTTACAAGCAGCTAAAGAAAAACCTCGTAGCTGCTTCCTTTCTTCTATAAATAAAGGAGTTTTCAGTTCATTATGTAGATCAATTTGAAGTTGAATAAAATATCAATCTCCCTCTATACTTGTGTTTCAGTTTATTTCTTTTATAGTCTTTATTTTATAACAAATACCTATTATTATTTAGCTTCTTGGAATTGAAACAACTCCTTTTCTTTGGATCAACACAGAGTAAGTATAACTATATAACTTTATGGAATAATCATAAAACCTTCTATCTCATCTAATTCAAAGACCAAAAATTAAAATGGCGAATGGATATCAATCATAAATTTGATTCCAAAAATTGCTTCAACAGTGTCGGAGTAATTCAGTCGGAGCTACCTCAACATCGCCATGACCTCCGGCACCGATATCTCGTCCTTAGAAACAAGGTCAAAATTTTCATCATTCATCACATGCTAAACATTTTTTCCCAGTTTCGTCACTAATTGAATTAATTACATATCAATTACACCAAATGTAAATTCAGCCGTGTCTGCTTTTATAATCGTGGTATTCTTTACTGGAGACTGAAATTTACTATAACTTATACTATAACTTTATTTGTCGATTAGCAGGATTTTAAGAATTGAAATTGCAGTTATTTGTATCCATTGTTTCTGCTGCTTGATATTCTCGGTCCGTGATTCTCAAGTCACTTATTTTTTGTGTTAAATTCCCTAATTTGGAATTATCCGTGCTAGACTAGGATGTTCTCGAAAGTCCAAAATGATTAATTTGGTCATATTAATTAGACCGGTATGAGAGGGTTAAAAATTGATTAGATTAGTGATGTAATTTTGGTTTAGCAGTTAACAGGTTTATAAGTTGGCATATAATCATGCTTGAATACTACTCCTATCATCTTTAGCAAGAGAGCTAGACTGAAGCATCTGGTCCAGTTGTCCAGAAATTAAGATACTATGCTGGAATAGAGGCAAAAAGGATATACATTTGCAATCAACTTTTTTCTCTGAAGACATGATATAAGAATAAATGACAAATTTGATAACCTCAAAACACTGTAATCAACTTTGATCTCTTAAAGCATGATAAATAAAAAAAAGGGCAAAAGTTTAGATAAAATGGAAAGACTAATCTTACTGTTCTATAAACTTTTGACATAAAGCATGTTATGCTTCAGGCATGCAGCACACTACTTTTCTTAATGCTGACTTCCAATTTATCAATGCTTTGTTTACTTGCTTTGCTATTCTTTTTCTTTTCTTTTTTTTGTTTCTCACCGGTGTCCGCTACCCACATTGGGTGATTGGGCCCGACTAATTGGGCCCGTACCAACATTTTTTTTCATTCCTACGGTTCAAACCCGAGACCTTTGGTTAAGGGTGGAGGGATCCAATCCATCCCACTGCAACACTTGGTGATTTTAATTCTCAACAGCTAGGGGTGAAACCAGGCCGAAGAGGGGGCCGGGAAATAGTTTTCAACCAGCTATAGACGCGCCTCGGTTAGAATCTCACTAGCTGCGTCATTGCCCCAAGCACAAAGATCAACTTGCTCTGCTATTTCATAAGATGGCTGATGCTTTAGTTTGCTGTATGTTATATTGTTATTGCTTTGTGATGTTCCTGACAAATGGTTTGGAACTTTCTAATTCTCAAATTGAGTCCAGGTACATTTGTTCTTGCCAGGCTAGAGGAATTCCGCCTAATAAACAAGTTCTGTTAGCTCTTTTCAAGGTTTGTGATACTGTAGATGTCCATTGTTTACAACCATCAGAAATGCTATCTTTACTGAAAATATAAGCTTATTAATCCTTGTTTTCACTTGTTCGCCCATTGAGGTAGACTTCTACTAGCTGAATATCTTCTGGGAAACGATGATCCTCTAATAGAAAGATTTGGGCTTCATATCAAGAAAATTTATATTGGGCATGTTAACATGATTTGAGATTTGTTTCAAGAAAGTTTTTGTTCTTCAGCATGCTAAGTAAATGTATTTCCTGGTTGGCATCATAATGAGTTGCTCTAGTGGTAAGCACCCTCCACTTCCAACCAAGAGGTTGTGAGTTCGAGTCACCCCAAGAGCAAGGTGGGGAGTTTTTGGAGGGAGGAAGCCGAGGGTCTATCGGAAACAACCTCTCTACCCCAGGGTAGAGGTAAGGTCTGCGTACACACTACCCTCCCCAGACCCCACTAGTGGGATTATACTGTGTTGTTGTTGTTGGTTGGTATCATAGGGGTGGCTATTTTATTAAATGGAGTTCCTTTATCCTTCTCACCGGCCACCGCTAGTGATGTTTGTTTGACTTTTGCTGCAGAATGTGCTGCTTGTTTCTTCATCTGTGTCATCTGAAATCTTACATTCTTACTGTCATATTACTGCGCAGGCCAAGTTGAAGAAAGCCCGCCACGAGGTGTCTAGCTTAGTGATTTTGCTGGATGACATCCAGGATGCTGATTTCCACCCACTGCTCGATTTGTTGATGGAAGTTGATGTTTCTGAGATTGATGCAGTAGATATTATAAATGGATCTGTATGCACCCTGAGTTGGGAGTATCTTCTTTCTTTGCTGCGTGCTAGCAGTAGAAAGTTACGAGTTGTTGATCTCCAGGATATATTGTTTGGCAAGGACTTCTTGCTGTACGTATTGGCACAGTTTTATATTCTATTCCCAACTCTTTGCCACAATTGATAATCTGTTTTGCTTTGCTGCAGATGCAGCCATTTTTTAAGTAGGTATATTTTGGAAAAGTAAATAAAGAAAGAAATGCATCTTCACGGTAGGGAATGAACCCGCTTCAATTATGAACCATGAATTGCATGTGATGTTTTTTGCTAACATATAGACTTTTTCTATCTATTTCCTTTAAAAAAATATTCCACATAGATTTCTTTAATTACGTATTTCATAAGAGATGTTTTAGTTTTGACTAATATATGCAGGAGGAATCAGCACAAAGTCCTTTTCTTATTTTACCTTTCTGGTCCTTTTCTTATTTTACCTGTCTGGATCGGTTGCCTAAACTCATAAGAAAAAATTTAATGTTTAACTGTTGGCCAGTCCGAATTTACCTTCGAGGATCTGTAATAATCTCAAAATATTTGGTACACACACAATAATGGATTCTAGGAATAATTTCCAAGAGATCTTATGAAAAAGAATACTTTTGTAAAGATGTAAAGAAAATGTCCAGCATTGGGAAAAATACTTATCTGACATAGATTGAAAATCTTTAGCAAGTTAATTTTTCATATACTCGAAATATATTCAGAATTAAATTGAACAGAAGCATCAAGGGGAAAGTTGCTTTGAACCAACTATTTTATCCCGAAATCAAACTATTCTAAAATATCCAAAAGAATGAACCCGACAATTGATCGTCTTCTCTGCAATGAGCATGTGTCTTTTTTCCTGTTTTCCGACTGACACATATATTGCTTTTCCATTTGTTGTGTTTAGACATAATGTGAAATGGATAGGTCCTCCTTTATGCAGTACTTAGGCTGATGTGCATTCATTACCTTTAGATGTGTCTTTCAGGGATCTTGCTCAACGAGGCTTACCATGCCAAGTGCTAAATCTGAGGTCCTCCCATTTCCGAAAGCTCACCATGATTGGGAATTTTATGCGGATGCACACCCTTAACCTGGATTCCAGTGCATCCCTTACTAACTTCCGTGAGGAGTGTTTTACCTGTATGCCAAATTTGAAGTTCCTCTCGTTGTGTGAGACAAGAATCACTAATTTATGGACTACCACTGCTGCACTTGCAAAACTCCCTTCCTTAGTTGAATTACGCTTTCAGAATTTTTTACAAGATGATGAAGCACGTAAACATCCTGCATCAGATAGAAGGGATGACTACTGGGATTCAGATCATACAGAGATTAGTATTCATGATGAAGCGCCATCAGTTAGTGGTGAAAGTATCATGTATAGGCATTTTAATGAAGAACAATATTTGAATAATACTGATATGAATATTGATAGGAGTAGTGAAGATTCATCTGATGACAGTGAAGTGGATTTTTCAAGTCAGGATCGTGAAACGAGTTCCATGGAACTCTTGCCTGATGCACCTCCTGGTTTGGAGGATCTGGTTAATCTGCAAAATGAGGTATACCAACAATTATATTTTGTATTATTGTTACATATATTACTTAGCATGAACAATTAACCAGATTCCGCTTCTTATTTTAATTGGGCTGAGAACACCAGTGATATAGATAACAGGAAAACAAAGTTACTCTCTCTCGTATAGCAGTCTTCTCTATTTTTCCCCCCTGATAATAATATCCAAAAACTAGGGGGTATAAATTAATTTATCTTTTAACGCCATCATCTCTCTGCTTCTACGACCTGCTAAAGCTTTGCATGCTAAAAATTTGATTTCACTGCAGAACACCTCCCTCAATGCCCCTATATTTGAGTGGGAAAAAATGACAATCGTCTTTTTATTGCATCATGACAGGTTTCTTTTGGCACGTTAGATATGCAGGATGACGAAGAGCCCTTCTTCCGTTTGTCTGACTCACGACTGTCATACATTGCTCCGAAGAAGTGTATATCTCATAATCCTTCACCAATATGCTTTGAAAAATTCTACCGAGAGTACATGATAGTTTCACTGCCAAACCTGAAAATTCTTGATAACTTGCCTATTAGGAAGGTTGATAGAGAAAAGGCCGAAGTGATCTTCTCACAAAATTTTGAGTACCTACCATATAAGAGGAAGAACAAGGAGAGTGTTGTCAGCATTCTGCAAAAGCGTGAGACTAGAGCAAACCATACTCGCAGGCTCTTTCCTAGGCGAAAGTCGCAATACTTTTATTCTAGGTCATTGTCTGCTGCCAAAGTTGGTTCTGCTGCTTGGCCTGCCCTTTGTCCCCTCTCTATCATGGACACCACAGCAAGAGATGATAGAAGAAGCTATCGACCACGCCAATTTGAGTATCATCCATCTGATGCAAGCCTTATGGTTTTTGGAACATTGGATGGTGAAGTGATTGTTATAAACCATGAGAGTGGAAAAATTGTTAGTTACATTCCCTCACTCGGAACAATGAACAGTGTTCTGGGTTTATGCTGGCTAAAAAATTATCCCTCCAAGGTATATCATGTAAAAGCTTGTAAGTTATGACTGTATCTGGTGAAGGAATATTCCTGGAAATTGTGTTCCTTGGATCCCTCTGTGCATACTATTGTATTTCAGACTATTCTTTTCTTGCTAAACATGCTCCTTGCTGTTTCTGGTTTACACCTGATATTATTAATAATTTAGATATATTGTTGTTCATTTCCTGAATAATGTTGTCAAAAAACTGAATAAGAATCCAATCTTTGGGCGCAACTAGAGGTTGTAATTCTCAAGTAATATCGAAGGATTTGCAAGTATTTTGGGAAATGCTTTTCTTTTTTATAATAGCCATGGGTCCTCTATTAGTCTCCATGAACTCTGCTGTTGAAGGGTTATAAGTTTCTCATGAACCAATATTTTGTTATGTTCAAGTAATTTAGCTGGAAAAGTGACAAATGAGCAGAATTATGATGGGACTGCTTTATGACTGATGAATATAATCACTTTTTAGGTCAGATTTTACATGTTTAGAGTCTGCTGTGGAGAAATTGTCAGCTGCAGAGGAAAAAATTTCAATGGCCATACATATATATATATTTTTTAGGCGTTGTAAACTCAACCATGCCAAGTCGTTGAACTTGAGCACCTGCCTATTTTGACAAAACCCTTGTGTTTTTCTCAGGTCATTGCTGGTTCTGATAATGGTTCACTTAGATTGTATGACATCCGGTTGATGCCTCCAACAGCCACAGGCAGCCATCAGAGTGCAGGTTCAATTATGTTTGATGACTTTGACCAGTTAACATCTGTTCACGTCAACTCTACCGATGAGTTATTTCTTGCGAGTGGATACTCAAAGCATGTTGCTCTGTACGACATTAGCAGTGGCAGACGCTTGCAGGTGTTTGATGATATGCACCGAGAACATATTAATGTCGTTAAATTTTCACACCACTCTCCATCTATTTTTGCCACTTCATCATTTGATCGGGAGGTCAAGATGTGGGATTTAAGACAGAAACCAAACCAGCCTTGCTATACTGCTTTAAGTTCTCGAGGGAATGTGATGGTTTGCTTTTCCCCTGATGACCAATATCTTCTTGTTTCGGCTGTTGACAACGAGGTAATTTGTTGAGATAAGTCAGAGGTTTTGTCCCATTTACAATGATTCTCCATGTCGGTCCCTGCTGTTATTGTGATTGTCTGGAGCTTTTTTCGTCATCTGTCCCTGTTGCGGAAATTTCAATGTATAGCACAAAGTAATCATATCATATTACATGTACTTATAAAAATAATCATATTATACTTATAAAATATTAAAAAAAAATATTCATATTATATTACATATAGATTTTACCAAGAACCCTTTTTATCTTAAATGCTTGACTTCCACTATCACCCTCATATTCTTTAATCGAGGTTAGAAGAGAATTCAATGCTATCTGATAATGTCATCAAATTGTTAGGAAATGATTAACTCATAAAGATGATTAAATATTTGGACAATTATCACCTTGGAAGAGAAACATGGAAAAATTTCACCTATATGCAATAGCCACTAAACAAAGAATTGGCCAGTGCAACAGGAGGAAAGAGATTAAGTACTGGCTGAACTATACAGAATTAGGATTGATGTCGTATGCCTGTGGCGAAGCCATTCCGAAGGCTGACAGGAAGAGGACAATTGTTTAAGACCAACTTCCTTGGATATCCCAGGAGACATTCCTATGAAACAAAAGTTTGATATGCAAAAAGAGAGCAAGAACTTCTAAAGGCATATAAAATGCTCATTATTTACCAAGGAATAACTTCTTTTTCCCCCTCATTTTCTTTGAGAAGGTGGATGAACTTATAAATTTGATAACAAGAAAAAAAAAATTGTTCCATAAAAACAATGGCCCACCATTCACGTGGATAGGATAGTTTTAAGAGGGATATGTGCCAAACTGGCACAATGCAGCAGTAAAATGAAAAGATTTATGAAAGTGGTTTTTAATGGATTTGTATTATATGCAGTTCCGCAAAACGTCATCCTTTTCCAGGTTATATTGAGAACATGGAAAAATTATTGGCAGGTGAAACAATTGTTAGCTGTTGATGGGAGGCTCCATCTAGATTTTAGTATAACTTCAACAGGGAGCTCTCAGAATTACACTCGCTCTTATTACATGAACGGAAGGGATTATGTCATCAGCGGAAGCTGTGATGAACATGTAGTCCGCATCTGCTGTGCTCAAACGGGTAGGCGGCTTAGAGATGTATCATTGGAGGTAATCTGGTTTAACTTAGCTTGCTTTTCCACTGTTTTTAATTTAACTGATTCGAAAACATGATGATTATCTTTAACATCATAATTGCACTGCTTGCTGTTTGACTGAGATTGTATCTTCATGTTGTTCAGGGAAAAGGTTCAGGAGCTTCAATGTTTGTCCAATCATTGAGAGGGGATCCTTTCAGAGTAAGTCCTCTTTTCTTTACATGTGCACTTAACTAGTGGGAATTAGATATCACTTTATATTAACATTTGGAATTGTAATTATAGAACTAATAAATACTGAATACTGACCTAGCTGCATCACTGATAGTCTATGACTATTGAGTGTTTAAATAGACTTGTCAGAAGGGAAATGAGGCTACTCTTGCAGTTAATAATTAATGTATGTAATTATCTGTGGACTGTACCAAACAAATTCGCTCAACCTTGAGACAGAGTTTAGAAATTGCAGGTTAAAGAATTGAGCTGATCTTTCTGCTGGTCTTCTTGTGAGCATGGCTAACGGGTCTTATATCATTAGTGAAAGAGGGGTTTGACTAGATTCTTTCACTCTGTGCCAGAAACAGTTCTTGCATATTCTCGCATAGGAGAGAGATTTATATATTAAAAACATATTTTCTGAATCTGGAGGCATATTGAAATGAAGCCCAGATTGAAATGACCTGCAATTTAAGTTTTTTTTTTTTTAATCTCAAATTTGATGATCTAAGCCTATTAACTTGAGATCGATTGTATCAAATCCTCCATCACTAGTGTGCCAAATTATTTAGCTGGAGTGCTGGACCAAGCTAGAAGTTGAAATATCTATCATGAAGCTTTTCATGCAACCTTAACTTGCCACTAGTATTGCTTGAGATCAGCTCAGTCAAGTGTCAAAGGCTGGTACAGGAACAAGTCAATCCCTCAAACTGGGAAAGTTTACGTATCTCTTTTTCAATATTATGGTGTTTTCAGGATTTTAGCATGAGCGTCTTGGCAGCCTATATACGTCCGAGTTCAAACTCAGAAATTGTTAAGGTAAATTCAATGCCTTGACATGACGATTTTGACATTGAGCAACCAGATTCCTAATATTCTTTCATGAATATGATGCAGGTAAATCTGCTGGCATCAAGTGACCAAGACAAAGGGTACTCGTACACTCAGCATTCTCATCCATTATTTAGTAGCGGAGGCTGATCTTTCTGCAGTCACATTACATGCTACATATAGTTATGGACACGTTGAGAATGATGTTGATCTAGTTCATGGCCTATTAGAAGTAGAAGGCGCTCTAGTCGGAGCTTTGGTCGCCGGCTCGCCTGTCATCAGTCACCAACTGCCTTGATCTTCTGGCACTGGGCAGGCGTCAGCCCTAGTGAAGTCAATACCAGAGACAAGCTGTTTGGAAGACAAAACCAACTGAAGAAGGTACTTAATGCTTTCTGCATGTTCAGTATGTACCTGTAGTCTTTGTAGATGCACTGTAGACTAGATAGGTATTAACTAAATGAAATGGAAGTAGGAGTGCAACAGAATCAGAATGTAGGTTGCTTCTTGTTATCTGTAATTCTATTTGAACAACCTCGTGTATGTTGTAACATTTGTATGAAGTATAGTGCCTGATTAGATACATTACTGAAGTGTCTGCTTCTCTGATGTTCTCTCATCTTTTACATATACCAAATATTGTAAAGACTAGCATTTTGAGCTGTTGATGATGGTTTCAGTCCTGAACTCACGAGGCATTGTATATCTCATATATTTTGGTGAACTTCGTTTATTAGTTAGAGCGCCCTTTTTCTTGTTCTTGTTAATACACGAGATTTCATGGGAACTTCCACAAGACATCTAAGGTTAGAACATTTTAGTTATGTATGCGTTGAATTTAGCAAAATAAAATTTAGCCTGCCTAACCTGTCCAAAACTTGGGTAGGTTTAACTGGAAATATATTCATTAATTGGTTAATTTAGGCGCAATCTAAATTAACTGGTTCAAGTACACCTGTGCCCATTTTGTTTGTTCTTGTTTGAATTTCAAAGAACCAAACCGTTTAACATATGGTTTGTAATTTATTATAAGTTTCTTTCATGTACTCGACACTTTTAGTTGTGTCATATAAACACATTTTAGTCGTTATATAGTGGATGACTCGCGAAATGAGTACTTATTACACAAGGTATAGCTTTTGATTTCTAGAAGGAACAACCTCATACAATTCCTAACCAATTAAAACCAAATACAAGTTATCTTTTTCCATCAAAATACAAGTTGAGTTATAATAATAAACTAACACCGTTTGCGCTAGATTTCGCCATTGATGGCACGTGTTTCCCATTTTACTTAAGATGAACTCACTGTTAAGGAAGAAAAAATAAAGATAAAAACAAAACAGTCCCAGACTGCTCTCTTGTAACGGGGCTATAAATATATACCCATGTTGTGTCTTTCTACTATTGCTTAAAGTTCTGAGTTTCCTAAGAAACATTTCTTCTCTGCAAAATTCTGTACCAGATCTAGTGAAGAGAAATGAAAACCAAAATAAAGAGGCTTTTGGTAGCTTTTATGTTGGTGTTTGCTCTTCTTTTGACATCCTCCTTTCTTGAAACTGCAACGGCTAAATCAGGTAAATTAGCTTAACATTGGTGCCATTCATTCTAGCAAAACTGCTAAATAGAAAAGAGCATCCAATGCACAAAGTTTTCGCTATGCACGTAGTCCAAACAAGATCGACTTATGTTCGGTTGTTTATTTTTACATAACCTTATCTTGTATTTTTGTAAGAGGTTGTTTGCAGGGTCAATTGGTTTTTTGGCCTTTTACAAACTTGTTTTTAGTTTTATGACCCGATCTCTTTTTTACCCATGGGAGATTTATTTTACACATAAGAGATCTTTCATTTACACATAAGAGATCTAAAAAAGACATTTTCTTAAATTCAACATTGTAAAAGGCCAAGAAGGCCTAAAACCTCGTTATTTGCATGATTGGAACTTTGACCTTTTCGGCACAGGACAACCACCCTTGTCGCTGCGCTAAAACTCTCTCTAGCAAAACATCTAACTGACTGCATGAAATATACAAGGATGTAAATTATATACATTGTATAAAGAATTTTTATATTCAACATTTAACCTGAGCAGGTAATATGTCTTATTTTTTGAGTTACTAATCTTACTTTTATAGATGATTGCATGTAATTATCTTTTAAGTGACCTAATAGCGTAAAATACTTTTATACGGTCAGTTTATAGAAGTTAAACTCAATTTACAATGAACATGGTGCAGTGTATTGTGCCCACAAGGCCACAAATGCAAAGCTCGGTGTTCCAAGTCAATGCGTGAAATACTGCGAGTTGTGCTGTGCAAAGTGCAAATGCGTTCCTACTGGGACTTATGGCAACAAGCATCAGTACCCTTGTTATAGGGACATGAAAAACTCCAAGGGCAAGCCTAAATGTCCTTAAAAATAAAACCATATTTCTTCTCCTGCTTCTGTACCTAAAACTATGTTTACTAGTATTTGTTTTGACTAACACTCTTTTGTGTCTGTTAAACTTTCAGAATAAGTGAGCTCCTCTAGGACCTGTTACCCAATCTTGTGTGGGAATTGAGAAATTATGATATTAAATCCTGCCATTTCTTTTTACTAATCAATTTTCTTGCATCCAATGTTTTGAAACAAATGCCCCTAGCTTACAAATGAAGGATTTAACCGAAATGTATAATTCTAAATACCTTACTTAAAGCTAAGAGAATGATTTCTTCACCACACATTTTTATTAAATGCTACAGATTAATTGAACTCCATCATAGAAAAGAGAAGATGGAGAATTAAAAGCACCATGTCCAAAGCCCCACGAATGACTTCAAGCAAAAATGTCAAAACAAGATTCAGTTACGCGGTTAAAATATGCTATAACATGTATAATCTTCTTGATATTCTATTAAATAGGTTAATGGAAAAGATGATTGCTATTAGACCAAATGAAGGAGGAGTTGGATTTAGGCTTTTAAACATCCTAGATACCAGCATTATACCATTTAATCCAATTAAATCGTAAAGGCATGTCCAAACATCTAAGTGTGGTTAATTTTACATATGGTCACTGAATTTTTCCCACTATAACAGTAAAGCCAATACTATTTTTGCAACACCCGACATACCCCTCTGGAAAGGAGAAAAGGGAAAGAAAAGAAAAACTTGAAACGTATTTATTCTCCAATTATAAAAGAGTATGTACAGTGTATCCTGAAAATCTTAGCACAAGTTCAAAGCTCTAAAACACTTTATACATCAAATAACATATTTTACATGCTTATCAACAGCGTCCAGACAAGCATTGTAAATCAAAGTCAGACAATAATAGGTCTGTCGAGTGTTCCATCAAATAATTACACAACCGCGTACCATTTGCATAAACATATTTCAGCCAATACACTGATCTACGCATTTATAAATGTCAAGCAAGCAAATACGTCTCACGGATTCGGCCAGATCAAACAAGAGAAGAGCGCTCCATCTACTTGCTTATCGATACCTCTCTCAGCCTTTTTGGCTAAAAACAAGTGTCAATCAACTTGCTTATTGCTCGAACTTTTGTTCACACGGCAAGGACAACAGTTCAGTAAGTTCCACCCGATATTCTAGACCTCTAAGGTAGTGCCCCAGCAGCATGCACCTGATGAAATTATCAAGAAAAAAAAAGTCAAAGTTACTGTCTTTAAATACCAAATAGTAAAATTCAGCATTCAGCTCAAAGGCAGAAATCCAGGGCTTTTCAGAATATTGTGAAATACTAATAATATTTTGATATCATGAAGCAACACAGCAGCACATATAGACAGTTAACAGATGGGCCAGCATATGAGTAACAGACGCCAACATTACATGATCATATGAGCACATACTGACAGTTAACAAACTGAACAGTAGAAGAGTAACAGAAAGCCCAAGATTGACAGGCAAACACCTGATCAAAGCAGCAAGAGCAAGACTGAAAGAGAATGGGAAAACAGAACAGATGTTGCAGCTACACTAATACAATTGGAGCAAGCAAGAGCATTTGATTCCAACTTGTACATGAAACTTCTTTATTCTAACCCTTACAGGATTCAACCAAGTACGACACAGTAAGTGCAAACTGGCTATATTTGTATCCAGAAACTACTAGCAGTTTTCAAGAACCAATAAACCTACATATCTATAAATTTAAGTTCCTAGCTTGTTCGTATAGAAGTCTAGTCAAATTAAAGACAAATTTCTCAACACCCCAGTCGTACTACTAGAAAACTAATATATTTGCAACCTAAGCATTAAGATCATTAAGAAAGTATTCTCACCAAAACAATAGACGAGCCAAATAATCTCTAGTCAATGATATCTGAGGCTGGAAGTGAATAGATGTGTTCTCGACAAGATCGATGGAATCTTCAGCTCCAACATTTACAGTTCCCGCAGAGGTATTATCTGATAAATCAGAGGCCTTAGAATGCATTCTAGGGGATAGAGTTGCGAGTAGTCCATGGACTACTGAATGGATGGTCTCCTTTACTTCCAAGGATGTTGGTTCTGATAGCTCAGCAACCTGCTCGCATTGATGTGGCAGTAAGCAAAGCAAAGACAATGGGAAGACAATAAGATAGGAATATAGGAAGATAAAAGTTTCCCAACTTCCAATTCTGAAAGGAATGAAAAGCTAGAGAACATATTAAGACAGCAAAAATTATAGAGTAAATCAAGTTTACGCACAACTACTACTAACGGGATAACAAGCTTCAAGGTTGACTTGGTAGCAAAATCAATTAAAAACATAGGAAAGAAAATCCTCCCTACCCACAATAATGAAGTTATGAAACTATGCAAAAGAAAAGGAGGGAGAGAAACGCCCCTAGGGCTTTAGTCCAGTGATAAAAGTGTCATTCATCCAGTGATGTGTGGGTTAGCTGACGGGTCGGAACCCTAACGCAGAAAAAAAAAACTGACTTTTAAGTGGAAAAGGTAGAGGGGCAGGCCCATTATGCACCACGTTTCGAACCATGAGCCACTGTTCCTCGAGGATTTCTTGGATATCAAAAAAAAAAAGGAGAGAAGCATCTTTTTCTATTCTTGGTATGAATAAAAGAGGTGTGCAAGTCTTTGTTCTTTCTCTGAGTAGAAAAGAAAATTTTGAATAGGTGTTATTTCACTTTATTACCCAACGTATATTCTCTACTTTGTCCGTAATTCTATGGTCTCTTTTGGAGAAAGAGAAAGTTCAACCTAAAAGGCCCTCTTTCACTATGAAACTTAAGGAAAAGGAAAGTTGACATGTTATATAGAAAGAGAGCCATTTACCTTCTCCGGCTGCAATGATCTTAAGTAGTCCAACAACTCATTCTTTTCCTCACCCACAAATTGTTGCATCTGAAGAGCTGCACTTTTCCTCTTAACTTCATGGAGTTCCTTCCATACACAAAAACAACAGACAGGTCAATTTAATGTTCAGACAACACGAAGCAAGAAATACAAAAGTAACTAGAAAGCAAATCTGGCAGTTGAGTGGACATGGCACGTAGTTCGTCTCAAAACATCCTATCAGCTACAACATTTAGTAACCCTTCCCCCTCCGCTAATGCCAAATTAAAACCTCAACAAAGGTGAATTGGTATTGGGGAAGCTGTAGAACTGTAGTAGGCAAGTCAGCAGTACAAATGAATTATTCTTCTCACTTGTACTTTATCAGTATCACAGACCATATTCATGCAAGCTAATAATCAAATACTCTGATGATGGGAAATCCAGACCACCCAACAAGTAAAAAACAAAAATTACGAAAGAGTATCGAAATGCTAATTCCCCTTTTTCTTTAAGATGCCAGGTGAGACTCTAGGTCCAATATGTTATATAGAAAAAAGTCTTGGACTGCTATGTCCTTTAATAAAAGGTACATCCTACAATTAAAGGGGACTAAATCATTAATATAAGGTGTATACACTGCAATGCTGATTCTACCTTTTTGTAAGATGCTAGGCGAGTCTGTAGGTCTAATATGTATTGCTGAGCTTCGGGGATCATTTTACCAACGTCTGGAATATCAGGTGAAAGTTCACTTTTTCCTTCTGATGTTGGTCGGTTATGTTTCGAGTTTTGGCTCGAAACATTTTCATTCAGCAAGGTCTCATCTCCAACTTTGGAATCAATTTGCTTTTGTCTATCAATATTTCTATCATATATTTCAAGGTTCTTTTCAAGACAAAGCCTGTACTCGGCATTTCGTAGTGTATACCTGCAATATTACAATGGAGTGCACTTTATGCTACACCTTCAAATAAAAGCAGCAACAACAACAACAACCCAGTAAAATCCCACCACTTTCAAATACAAGCATCAAGTAGAAAGAGCAACAGAAGCAATTTAAGCTCCTTTTTGCCAGAAATTTGTAAAAATAGTTCATATCTTCGATCTCTCGCTACTCCCCTTCCCCTGTCTCAATGAAATTTAAAACATCATACTCCCATTATTCTTTCAGGTTTTCTATTAAAGTCAACCTGAGAGTGAACACTAAAAACAATGAGAATTTGATGTAAATGCCAACCATATTTTGAAATATTTCATCCCTTCGCTCATTTATTTCTGTTCATCTTTTGAGATTTTCTTGATAGTAACTAGTGAAATATTCTATATATATTCTGGTCCAGCCAGGCTCTTCTTCTTTTTTTCCAATTTATAGTGGGGTAGGTATGGAGGAGAATGTTTTACATGGAAAATATCTTCTGAAGAAATGTTTTACCTTGTAAAATCATTTTCTGGACCACTTTTCAATATATAAAAGTTGGTGGCATATGAGGTAGAACAAGGTATTCAATAGGCATCCAGGGAGTGTAAATGAGTACAAAAAGCACATAGCTCCTGTACATTACTTTTACGCCTATCTAAGACTCAAGGACCAAAAAACTTCTTTCCTCTACCTTTCTTTTGATCTCTAAAACTAAATCCTGCTAAGCATAAGCATAATGAGGTTGTGGGCACGAGGTGCTCATGTAAAAGATAAAGCATACCCAGTCATCATTGAGGAGATCAAAAGCTTGGAGATTGGTTCCCACAAAGCTTCAATTAGAACTTGAAACTGGTCAGATGGAAGCAAGCCCAACATGCCTGATATAGTTCTTTTCATTGCATCAATGGTTGTGGGCGGTACATCTTTTTGAATAAGGCTGACGTCCAAAGGCTCTATCTCTTGGATCAAATTTGAGAGGACTGATTTCTGGAAAGAATTAAAGAAGCAAAAAGGGAAAAAAAGGGCAATCTTTAATCAAGTTCATCATTATGCTACTAAAATTTCCTATGGCACTATTCCCAAGGTTGTTTATTTGTGAATGAATAACCATCACTTGCGCAACATACAAAAGTGACAGCAAGCAAATCATATTTTTAACTCAAGTCTCAATAACAAGAATACTTGTTTTTCTATAGATATAAATAAAACCTCAAAGATTTTGCAGTACATCAAGTAATGGACTAAAAGAACATAAATGCAACTCAAATCAATGCGCGATATATATATATATATATATATATATATATATATATATATATATATATATATATATATATTATTATTTTATTTTTTTTTGATAACCGTGGTGTCCGGGCCAGCTTGCGCGCACCTCGACTAATTCCACGGGATACCTGCCACCTCCCACCAGCAACAGGTAACTCTATCCACCAAGACTTGGATAGATGGGAAGAAATCACCTAGTATTTGCCTCCCCTGGGATTTGAACCTGAGAGGTTCTCACCCACTTCATTGACCACTAGGCCACACCCTTGGGTGCCAATATGATAATATAAGTATCCCTCCATGTTTTAAGAACAATGTCAAACGTCTGTAGTTAGTGACCTCGAATATTATCATACATTTTCATTCCCATAATAAGTTACAAGATAGACGATCATATGCATCCCTGAATCTACATCATTGGAATGAGTAAAACTCTAAAGCCAAATTAATTTGTCTCTTTACTTAAAAGTTAAAACTCATCTCCTAGCCGACCACAGCATGTCCCAAATTTAAAGACAACAAATGCAACTCTAACAGATATACATGTTCTTTTAAAAAAAATCAGTGTGTATATATATAGTATCCAAGTTCGCCAGTCAGTGCCTTATGTGCACAAATCAAAATCCAATTAACACAAATTGGCAATGACTTTCCATATATAGAGACATAAAAGGCAAGTTAATTTACGTTTAGCAGCAAAACAGTACCCCAAACTACTATGAACTGTAGCATACATAGTAAAACCAAATTAACAAAAACAGATTAGAATATGCAAATTAGGTATCACAGCTAACCTTGGATCGAGAATTCTGATTGCTCGCACTGAAACCATCAAAGGAAGATGCTGAAGAAGCAAAAATTGAAGCAGTTCGTAAGGTTGAAGATTTATTAGGAATTTTGATGGAACGAAAAGTTGGTAAGGATGAAAAAGATAGGCGCTTGAGAGGAAGAGGAGAAGTGGAGAGGGAGAAGGAGAAGGTTGCCATTGACAACCACTACTGTCTCCTCCTCTCTTTCCTCTTTCTGATCCGACCCGGGGAAAGGGATGACCTTAATAGCACACTGTACATGCATCCTAAGGATCTAAAAGTGTGGAGGACGCGTCTCTCTTTCCCTAATGGGCCAGAGCTCAGCCCAGTGTTTTGGATTGGAAATACTTTATTAAACCACTTTAACTAAGACAGGATCCTGACTTCCTTACTGGACTCGATAAGCCTTGTGTGAGTACTTTTGAAATGCATTTATTTATGAAAGAATTAACCCGTACTGCTTAAACTAAAAATACTTAGTGAAAGAATAATATATATATAATTTATTTATTAGCTATATATAATCTATGTGATTAAAAAATAATAATAATAAATATGACCGGCTATTTGTGTAAAGATCCATTTATTTATAGGAGAATAAATAAATTTGGTCCCTCAGTTATTGATAAATTCTAATTTTGGTCTTTGTGATATATATATATATATATATATATATATATATATATATATATATATATATATTTAGTCTTTAATTAATTAAAATATATGTCTTTGATCCCTTTATTTAGTCTCTTTCTAGAACAGTATTAACCTCAAATATAGAATATCAATGCAAGTAAAGACTAAATAATTGAATGACGTAATGGTTAGGAGTTTGTTACATTTGTAAAGATTCACAAGAAGATGGATCAAAAGTGCACATTTTAAATAATATTGAAGGTTGTAAATTATTTCACGAACTAAAATTATATTGATATTTATAGAGTAGAAGCTCAAATTTCATTCTATTGGTATCCAGGCAATACACAAATTGACAAAAATCATATAAGAGATCACGTAAACTCAATCTCTTTCTTATAGAATAATTCAGTGGAAAAACTGGTTAAGAAGGCACTATCAATACGATTTATCTCAGATTAGATAGTGTAGGTTAATACAACAAAAATAATAATAGATGATTACTAAAACTTGTATGGGTCGAAATTGAAATTTTGAATTCACATTCCTCTAGGCATCACGGATTAATATGTCAGATTTTAAAACTTCACATGCCTGGTTTATAATTTGAATACTTCACAGTTGTGAGTCTCAAGCGACTTCATTAACTGACATGTGAACTCTTAAGTTCTTTTGGACCCAAGTGTAACTATGCTCACAAGTTAAGGACTCAAAGGTAATTGTACAACAAGGAAGTTCCACCTGGCTATGCTTCATTGGCCTCCTGAATGGTTAAAGAAATTTAGATTTCTGACAATGAGTTTCTTATAGCATAGCTCCTAATAACAAATGAATATGGCCCTAACCTTATTTTATGTTTCAAAATTAATTGCTCTGAGTTGGCAAACCATATTAGACAGTGGACCAAACTAAAGGATTTTCTTTTTAGAAATTCCATAAATTTCCCATTGAATTCCCGTCTCAGGTCAATAATCAGGCTGCAGACAGAAGAATTTTGAATCTCATTTTGTTTTTTCGAGTCCATTAGAAAGCAATCATTATAGGCAATTAAAACCAGAAAAAGCCTAAAAATATAGAGAAAAAGACTGATGAACTTTCTAATATTTAAAGGAAAACTGATAATAAAGAAAAAATAGAGTCCAAAAAGCATGGCAAAAGTATCTAATTAGGATAAGCATATTAAAACTATATTTTACTGGTATACACCAGAATTCAATAATGCAACAGAAAAATATAAGAAGTTTTCGTGTCAACTTTCCATATGGATGGCTCATGCTCTTCAGTTCATTACGAATATATAACAGTCTAAAATATAGCAGAATAATAATCGTCATACGTTAATTAAAAGATTATAAATCTATCTCGTTGAATTACTCTTTCCAAATTTTGCCACAGTTCTTCTTGTGTTTTCTATATACTTCTTTGCTATTATCGGATAATCTTGTTTTCTTCTTTTGTCATTTCTTAAATTTAAAGACTTCTGATCGTTCTACTTAATTTTAATGTCTTTAATTTATATCTAGCAAATAAAGATGGACTAAAATCTTTATGAGAAAGAGAAATTATAGGCACTTACACCAATCAAGGCATGAAGGATTAATATGTCCACCTTTAAAACTTAACAGTCTAGTATATAAGGTTTTAGTTTATACAGATCAATTGAAGTTTATTCATCGTTCCATTTTTTATGTTTTCTCATTTATTGCTCTAAGTTGGCAAACCCATGTTATATTGCCGACCATAAACTAACTAATTTTTTATCCATGAATTTCTGTCTCGGGTCAAACAGGCTGCAGACAGCAGAATTTTAAGAAATGTTTCCTTTTTCTCAAGTCTCAAGTACTCCATTAAAGATATTAATTAGAGGCAATTAAGTTCAAAAGGCCAAAAATAATAGAGAAAAAATGACTGAACTTCGCATATTGAAAAGCCAAAACGGCAACTTAATAAAACGTTAGATTCCTAAAAATCTGGCAAGAGTATCTAAGGCTAGACAGAGTTGAATTATATGCATGTATAACAGATACTTATAAAATAGAGTTCAATAATGCAACTAAAAAATGACGAAGTTCTGCAGATAGTGATAAAGACCTTCCACTTTCCGTGGACGGGTCATGTTCATCTTGAACAGATAATATTTTAAAACATGGAGCTAAATAATCCTCCCGTTTTCTTTTGTATGCCATTATCAATATTTGGCAAACAAACCACTTTTTGTTGCCCACATTTATTTGAAAGAGTTTTACTTCTACGCGTTAACACAACATAATATGTTTAAGTCATCAATTAAGTTACGTGCAATAACATTATATGTACAAATTTGTAAGAAACATGATCTAATAGCCTTAAAAAGAATATAAATAACTAGCTATATCGGGTTAAGATGCGCTGATACTATAAAAATTAGTCTAAACATTATTTATATATATATTAAAGGAATAAAGTTACCGTATATATTTGGCATTGTGGTTAAGCCAAGTGGCAAACTAATAAATGTCAATATACAACGATATTCTATATTTGACTATGTTAATCAAATAGAAATGCAAGTGTGTGTGTGTGTATATATATATTGTGGTTAAGCCAAGTGGCAAACTAATAAATGTCAATATACAACGATATTCTATATTTGACTATGTTAATCAAATAGAAATGCAAGTGTGTGTGTGTGTGTGTATATATATATATATATATATATATATATATATATATATATATATATATATATATATATATATAAACTAAATTTGAATTAAAGGATAATTTTGAATTTATAGATAAAGTTTTTAAATTTGAATTAAAATTAAAAGGAAATTTATATTTTGTTATCATGTTATCATACTTAATTCAGTTAATGATCATATGCAATTAGGAACTTTTATTATTTTTTTTAATTATTTAAATACTACTTCGCCTTTAACAAAAAAGAAAAAAACTACTCCATATAACTAGAGAATCCTTTCACATTTAAAACCCTATCATTATAGTTATTTAAAATACTATATCTAGATTTCAATAAAGCAAATTTCTTTTAAAATAAATGTAATATATAGGGCACACGTCTATGTTTATCCAGATAATAAAAAAGAGTTTAAAAATTGAATAAAAGTTTACTTATATATAATAAAGTAAACCTACATGCTAGAGAAAGAAACAACACAAAAAGAAGTCAATATTCAAAAAAAGTTATTTTTTTCCCTTTTGAAAAAATGTTTGTTTGAAGAGTCAATTTGTATAAATCGACATCAAACAAATAACAAAACTGTGGCTATACAATTGCTATCATTAATTTTAATTTAGCACCTTCTAGGAATTGAAGGGTACAGTCATGCCAACAATGCAAGGGTATAATATTTTTTTCGTTAAAGAATATTAGTTTTGAATCATTAGATTATGTGAAAGGTTTTTTTTCTTAAATTCAACAAGAGAGATATTGCTTCCTAATTGATAGTTTCTATACTGATTTTCAAGCGTAACAAAAAGAATATTTTAAAAAAATTAGTATGACGTGATTTTTAAAAAAATGTAAATAAATTATTTCGAAATGGGATTATTTTTTAAAATATAATATAATTTTAAAAATAAAAAGATAAAATATTTTTGAATTTTAGTAGATAGTTTTTAAAATTATTATAATAGAAGTCATATCATGGATAAAATCAAGAAACCAAAATCTTATGGAATATTTACATAAATATCGGTCATATTAATTGTTTACTTTTTATAGCTAATATACATAGATGATATACCGACAATACATGTAACGACCCAACCGGTCGTTTTGACTTTTAGAACCCCGTTCCTCTAAATAAAATTACCTAAATGTGCTTATTATAAATTATGACTTACGAGGATGGTTGGTTCGGGATTTAGAAGTGTTTCGGTTATAATCGGAACACTTGGTTCCTTAAGTTGGCTTTAAAAGGCCAAGTTTGACTTTGGTCAATATTTTGAGAAAACGACCTCGGAACAGAATTCTGACAATTCCAACAGCTCCGTATGGTGATTTTGGATTTAGGAACATGTTCGAAATTTTATTTGGAAGTCCGTAGTAAAATTAAACTTGAAATGGCTAAAATAGGAATTTAAGTTTGGAAGTTTGACCGGGGAGTTGACTTTTTGCTATCGGAGTCGGAATTCAATTCTAAAAAATTTCATAGCTCCATTATATCATTTATGACTTGTGTGCAAAATTTGAGGTCAGTCGGAGTTGATTTGATAAGTTTCGACATCGAAGGTAGAAGTTGGAAATTCTATGTTTCATTAAGCTTGAATTTGAGCATAATTCGTGGTTTTAGCATCGTTTTAGGTGATTTGAGGTTTCAAATAGGTTCGTATGATATTTTAGGACTTGTTGGTATATTTGGTTGAGGTCCCGAGGGCCTCAAGTGAGTTTTCGGATAGTTAACGGATCAAAAGTTGGACTTAAAAAGCTGCTGTAATTTTTTCTTATGCTGGATATTCTGGGCTGTGATCGAGCCCAGATATCGAGTCAACGGCCTGAGTCGAATCCAGGGACGAGGCTCAGTATAGAAGCCACGATCGAAGGTCCAACTCTAGGGCCATGATCGAAGGCAAGGCTCGAGGGCCAGGATCAAGACCTAAGATCAAGGGTCACGATCGAAGTCCCAGACTCGATGCCATGATCGAGTCCCAAGATCGAGGCCATGACTGAGTCCCAGGCTCGAGGGCCACGATCAAAGCCACGATCGAGGCCCAATTCCAAAGGCTGCCTCGACAGTTTATAAAAGAGGACATTCGTCCCATTTGCCATTTTTGACGAACTTGAGCTTGAGCAAAGGCGACTTTTGACAAATTTTCAAGGGAAAAACATTGGGGGTAAGTAATTCTAACTCGGATTTGGTCGACATATACAAGTATATCATTGTTTTCACCATAAATTAGTATTTTGAGATTTAAATTTGGGAAAATTTTAGAAATCTCATAGAAATAAATTTTTGATATTTCAGTATCGATTCGGAGTCGGATTTTAGTAAAACTGGTATGGTTGGACTCGTAATTGAATGAATTATCGGATTTTATAACTTTTATCAGATTCCGAGATGTGGACCCCACTAACAAATTTTTAATTAATTTCGGGTTTTTTTTTATTGAAAATGTAGTATTTCCTTATAGAATTGATTTCTATAAATTTAGCGATTGTATCGAATTATTTTGGTTAGATTCAAGCCAATTGAAGTTGGATAATCGAGGAAAAGGCCTACTAATGGATTAAATTGGAGCAAGACGAGGTAAGTCTCTTGTCTAATCTTGTGAAGGAAAAATTACCCCATAGGTGATTAAATTAAATAATTGTTGCTAATTGTCGGGGCTACGTACGCACGAGGTGACAAGAGTCCGTGCGTAGCTACTATTAATGCTAAAGTCTAGGTAGTTTAGGACTCAAAAGCATGAATTGCTTGTGTAAATGGTAGTCTTTACTTAATTAAATTATTTGATATATTTATATATATATTGTGAATTGTTAGATAAAAATATTAAAGGATAGAAATCTCATATGCTTGAATTTCTGTTTAAATTAATTAATTGTTAAGAGAAATTATTCTTCCTCCTGAATTTATCTTATAATAAATATACTCTCATTCTGGAGGTACATAAGAAAATGTCTTCCTTTCTTGTGGAGCGGGCCGAACGCCTCGGCAGGATAGATGCATCTATGGATCGTGCCGCACGTCCCTCGGCAGTTACAAGAAACTCTAGATCGAGTCGTACAACCTCGTCAGAAATCGTGCTTAATAATAATAATTACGCGATACTTTGATAGTTTATTTCAGCTTGTGAGGCTAATTGAAATTTGGAAATAAATGGAATTTAAAGAATTTATTTATCTCCGTTTGTTAAGAAAATTATTGTTATTTTTGAAATGAGGCTAATTGATAAATTGGAAATTTATTGGAATTGAAGAAATTTAATTATTTTTACTGGTTATAGAAAATCATTGTAGATTTTATAAATCATGTTGATCTAGATATTGCTATTTTTATTTAATTTATTATTATTGACTCCTAGTGAGTGTCAGAGTCGGCCATCTCGTCTCTACCTCTTCGAGATTAGGCTTGATACTTACTAGGCACACGTTATTTTTCGTACTCATGCTGCACTTGCTGCACATTTTATTGTACAGGTATATATATGTCTAGCGGCCTTGTGAGCGTAGAGTTATGGTTACAAATGTGGGAAATTAGGTGAGCTGCATTCTATATTACAATCTGCAGCCAACAGAGTCTCCTTCAGAGATATTATATTTTTCTATCTAATTTATATTCGAGATAGATGCTGTATTTTAAATTTTAATTCCCTAGTAAATGCTCATGCACTTGTGACACCGGGTTTTGGGAATGGTTGTGAGTTGTTTGGAAATTTAGTGCCTAAATATATTTATCATTTACTCTATGAGTTTTTTTTATTTTATTGAAGAAATTTTGATTTTAAATCCATTAAAATGGGTAATTAAGCTAAGTATGTATTGTTGGCTTGCCTGGTAGTGGTGTCCAGCGCCATCATGACCTTTAATGGATTTTGGGTCGTGACAACATAGTATCAGAGCACTAGGTTCACTTAGGTCTCACGAGTCATGAGCAAGTCTAGCAGAGTCTTGCGGATCGGTACAGAGAGGTATGTGCTTATCTTCGATAGGCTACATGGCTGTTAGGAATACTTCCCTTTTTGATTCCTCATCATGCAATTTGATTCCTTTGAGGCTTATGCCTTCATTTCCTTCCTACTCAATCTTATGCGACGTGAAGCGCTTGTTATAAATTGGGGATCGAGGAAATTTTTAATGGTACTACAGATGTAGTACATGATGCTTCTCTCTGTGTAATTAATTGAGCTATTGTCGTCGCCTTGCGAAAGGCCGCTCTGTCATTTTCAAATTAAGTATCAATACTACCTAAGGTTTTGAGATTTGGCATTGATTGTTATTATGATTCGTGCGTTGTTATCGCATAGTGTTTGTGAAATGGTAAAATGCATGTCTATGTGTCAGGGCAGTAAACGACTTGAAAGAAGGTTTTTCTCACTACATGATTCAGAGGTTCCATGTTTCATTTCTAACAGAGAAAAAGGCAATCGGTCTATGAATGTTCAGGTTTGGGGTTGACAGAGTAATGAAGCCTGATATTTTCGAGCATGGTAGAGTTCTCAATTTTGATGTGGTGTCATCGCCTTGTTAAATGTGTTAAGGTTTGCCGGTGTTATAATTTTCTTCAACTAGCCTTCACGACGGGGTGTTTGGAATTGGTGAAGGGGAAGCAGTTATTGGAGATCGCAGTGTGCAGTGGTTCAGGATTTAAGCGGTGTTCCTAGTATTGATGGCTCGAGAAGGATAATCCTCGGAAAGGTTTAAAGTTAGTAATGACCTATTGGTTCAAGTGCTACAAAAACAGATTTTGAGTTAAGGCAACAACTGGCAGCAAAATATGAGGAAGGACTTGTGGAAGGTGTCTTGTGGTGGTTAAGTTCCTAGAAGGCCAAGTGTGAGAAACAGAAGTCGAGTAGCTGCTTAAAGGAGATGGTTGACAAAAGTGGGAGAGTGGCAAGGTAGCATATGGGTTACGTGGTAGGATGATTACACGGCTTGGGGAAAGTTTGGAGTGATTTGGGATGTAGAATGGATAGTGACTAGGTCAACGGACTTAAGTTGTAATATTAGCTGCTATATCGAGGGAGATTAGATACAACAAGAGGGAGTTTCTTGATATGAAGAAGGATACAACACAACTTTGGATTGGAATGTATTGTCGCACTTTTAGTTGACGTCCATGAGGAGTGAACAAACTAGTGCATCTGGTGAATGAGCTCGGACCCATGATGATCTACTGATTACGTAGAAATTACACCCAGTGCAGCGACGTTGGAATATATTACCATGTAATTTCCACAGGCACGCTATTTTCTGTGAGCAGGTTAGCGGTCTCGTGGTATTGACGAAGCTTCTGCGAAGAATTTTACTGGCTACCCGGTAAGAGATTTAATATGTAAATGTGGCTAGTGGTTCGGAGTGTTTATTAAAGGTTAATGGAAGGATTTCGAGAAATTTGGCAAGTTGCGTGTGCATTATCATGTCAACGATGAAGAAAGAATCTCGATGGATTCCGGAGTTATGTAATTGTAGCTTCAAGCTAAGTGGGAGAGCCCCACCTTATACAATTGGATTGTATGGTTTTCTATTTGTGAGTCTCCTGGTTATCGATGTATTGGTGGGTCATTGCAACTAAGGGAAGAAAACATCAGCGGTAATTTGAACAAAGGATTTGGGGAATGTGTGCCATATTTGTCCTTATCGATTCATATTTAGGTTTTTGGAAGACTCAGAGTTTATGCTTTGTGTAAATGTAATGCACATGGAAAGTGAGACAGTCGGGTGTTTCCTTGAGAAAGTGTCCATGTGCTAGCAAGGCCTTGGAGTTGACCATGTTTGGGAATAATTCAGAGCAAGTGACTCTCGATAATGGTCTTAGTGGGTTCAAAAATTTAAAGTACGGTGCCTAAGGATATCAAGTCCGTAATATGGTTGAGTATCGAGTTTTTGCAGCAGATTATGAAACGGGGTTCGGAGTACTCTGCGTTATCTTCCGATTGTGGTGTAGCATTAGAGAAACAGAAGAAAATAACTTCAGATTCATAAAAGAAGTATCAGAATGGATGTACCAGTTGAAGGTGTATAAATCTGCAAAAAGAAGAGTATGAGATAATTAGTGGGTTTTGAAACAGCGTGGTCTCGTGAAATAAGGTCACTCGGGATGAGTGCGGATTTGAGTTCGTGATGTAATGAATGGAGTTATTATTATTTCTAAGGCAAGTTGAGAATAAATTGAGGAAAAGACGGGTCGGCTAACAATGGTTGAATCGGCATGATGGTAGGAATGATCAGCTCCTTCAGCGCATAAGAGTTATGCATGTAATTTGTGGCGGTACGTGCGAGGCTTGGCGGCCGTTGTAATTGATTTTATTTGGAGGAATTCAAGTATTATGTCATGTTATGTGTAGAAGGATCCCGGAAGAGTTATGGTGGTTTAGACCACTACTTGAGGCCGGTATTTTCTGCGGATATGAGAATTTAGTCACGTGTTGCAATGGTTCTCTTGAAATGAGTTGAGTAGAAGGTTTCTATATGATAAAGGGTTTACCCTATTAGTGGTTCATGAGTTATGATAGAATTCTTGTACTCATGCGCATTGCGTGATTTAGTGCACTAAGTAGCATGGAATTCGAAAGTTGAGGATTCAAGATTTCGGTTCGGTGTTGACAAGGATGTCATGAGCTCGGATGAGAAGGAAAAGGATTTAGATGTTTAAAGTAAGATGATATTGTTTTCGGCATCACCTAAGGTCGATGTCAAGTGTAAGAGACCTTGTGTAGTGATTTGTGGATTATTGATATGCTTACAGCATTAGAGTAACCGGTAGTATGGGTGTGCAGACTTATTAAATGGTGCGGAAGGTCGTGGGAGCGTGTCTTACGGAAAGATGGTGTAAGAGTGGCATGTAGTCACTTAATTGAGTGAAGATTGAAACCAATTATGAAGATTGTGGCGATATCGCTAATTCAAGGATTTATGCCTGGAGGGCGCTCAGTTCATTTGGTTGTGGGCTGTGGAAGTTTGTTCCAATTATGATGGCTATTCTTGTGTGTTATGGGAAAAGGGGTTATTATGGATCCTTGAAAGGTTATTAGCCTAGTATAGTGCGATCAGAATAGGCGTGAGGTCTGTGGATGGATTTAAATATGAACATGGACTCTATATCAGGCCGAATGTGTTCATTCAGCATAGCGCTCCTTATGGAAGAGTATTCGAACGTTGGATGTCATTTCGTCATCGGCTATTTCATGTAATAATATATTGTGCCGTGTGAGTTGTGAAACAACTTTATAAATTTCTTATGTGTTGAGGTTCCGCGTGGCGATGGTGTTATGTGAGCAGGATGGCTCTCGAGATTCAGATCATATATCGCACCTTAGTTGTGCTTGAGTTTTGTAGTTTATGGTGCTGTCGGTCCTCCCAGGGATGGTATCATGCACTTAGCATGCTTGTGTCCGATATTCGGATATTTTGCAGAAGTGAGCATTCTAGCTCGGTAAGTATATTCTTATAGATTTTTTTTGTGCGGATCAGGTGGCACACCGCCACGGGTATGTTGTTTGGATCGGGTTGCACGCCTCAACGGTATCATGTGTGGATCGGGTTGCACGCCGCAACAGTGTGATGTTGAGTACAGTCCCCTATATTCTATTTTGTGTGTTTTGTGTCCCATTTTCTGAGAAAGGTTCATGATACATTTTCAGTTGTTTAATTAGTCACGTGGGTTGAGCAATCTTTTCCAGAGTTCGTTTTTCTTATATATCACAATCGAGTCTGTATCTTATTAGCTCATTGTGGCGTCATATGAGGCTTTTTGATCGTGTCTGAGGTGGCTTATTATCTGAGCAGCTCATACTGGGTAAGACGCGACTATTGGATCTGGGATCAGTGCGATCAGATTATATAAAGTATAATAAAGAGCAAATACCATTATTTGGTGCATAATAAGGCAATGGTTCTTGTCAGAGGGAGAAACTCAATAATTTGTTGACTTGGCAGTTGGTTATGAATTTCTACACATTTCTTCCATCGTGAAAGCATTTCAAGAGATTTAACAGGACTTATATGTATCATGAGGTGTGTTGTGAACATCAGATTCGTGGAATTCTGGCAATTGTTATCGAAGGATGTTATTATGGTCATGTGAATGATGCGGTGCATAATCTAAATTCAACAAAAGTATGCAATCCTGTATTGGTGCATCATGTAGTGATTGATACGGTGTTTATAGGTTGGAAACAAGTATGGTGGAGAATTATGGATGTTCGAATTTGGCTCTAAGGCTTATTTGCCTGAATAAAAGGGAGAATCTTCATATTGGCTCGAGTTAATGTGCTCAACTGGGTGTGGTAGGAAGGGTAGGTGCACGAGGTGTTAAACAGTGATTTTGGATAACTCTTGAATACTTCTTAGCACGTTCGAGAACGAACGTATATTTAAGTAAGAGAAAATGTAACGACCCAAACGATCGTTTTGACTTTTAGAACCCCGTTCCCCTAAATAAAACTCCCTAAATGTGCTTATAATGAATTATGACTTGCGGGAATGGTTGGTTCGGGATTTGGAAGTGTTTGGGTTGAAATCGGAATACTTGGTTCCTTAAGTTGGCTTTAAAAGGCCAAGTTTGACTTCGGTCAACATTTTGAGAAAACGACCTCGGAATAGAATTCCGACGTTTCCAACAGCTCCATATGGTGATTTTGGACTTAAGAGCGTGTTCGAAATTTTATTTGGAAGTCCGTAGTTAAATTAGGCTTGAAATGGCTAAAATAGGAATTTAAGTTTGAAAGTTTGACCGGGGAGTTGACTTTTTGATATCAGAGTCAGAATCCAGTTCTAAAAATTTTCATAGCTCCGTTATGTTATTTATGACTTGTATGCAAAATTTGAGGTCAGTCGGAATTGATTTGATAGGTTTCGACATCGAAGGTAGAAGTTGGAAATTCTATATTTCATTAAGCTTGAATTGGAGCATAATTCATGGTTTTAGCATCGTTTTAGGTGATTTGAGGTTTCAAATAGGTTCGTATGATATTTTAGGACTTGTTGATATATTTGGTTGAGGTCCCGAGGGCCTCAAGTGAGTTTTCGGATGGTTAACGGATCAAAAGTTGGACTTAAAAAACTGCTACAATTTTTTCTTCTGCTGGATATTCTGGGTTGTGATCGAGCCCAGATATCGAGTCCAGGGTCGACGGCCTGAGTCGAATCTAGGGACGAGGCTCAGTATCGAAGCCACGATCGAAGCTCCAGCTCTAGGGCCATGATCGAAGGCAAGGCTCGAGGGCCAGGATCAAGACCTAAGATCGAGGGTCACGATCGAAGTCCCGGGCTCGATGCCATGATTGACACCATGACCGAGTCCCAAGCTTGAGGCCATGACCGAGTCCCAGGCTCGAGGGCCACGATCGAAGCCACGATCGAGGCCCAATTCCGAAGGCTGTCTCGGCAGTTTATAAATGAGGGCATTCATCCCATTTGCCATTTTTGACGAACTTGAGCTTGAGCAGAGGCGATTTTTGACAGATTTTCAAGGAAAAAATATTGGGGTAAGTGATTCTAACTCGAATTTGGTTTACATATACAAGTATATCATTGTTTTCACCATAAATTAGTGTTTTGAGACTTACATTTAGGAAAATTTTAGAAATCTCATAGAAACGAAATTTTGATATTTCAGTATCGATTCAGAGTCGGATTTTAATGAAACTGGTATGGTTGGACTCATAATTGAATGAGTTGTCGGATTTTTATTGAAAATGTATTATTTTCTTATAGAATTGATTCCTATAAATTTAGTGATTGTATCAAATTATTTTGGTTTGATTCGAACCAATTGAAGTTGGATAATCGAGGAAAAGGCCTACTAATGGATTAAATTGGAGCAAGACGAGGTAAGTCTTTTGTCTAATCTTATTAGGTGAAAATTATCCCATAGGTGATTAAATTAAATAATTGTTGCTAATTGTGGGGGCTACGTACACACGAGGTGATGAGAGTCCGTGCGTAGCTACTATTAATGCTAAAGTCTGGATAGTTTAGGACTCAAAAGCATGAATTGCTTGTGCAAATGGTAGTCTTTACTTAATTAAATTATTTAATATATTTATATAAATGTTGTGAATTGTTAGATAAAAATATTAAAGGATGAAAATCTCATATGCTTGAATTTCTGTTTAAATTAATTAATTGTTAAGAGAAATTGTTCTTCCTCCTGAATTTATCTTATAATAAATATACTCTCATTCCGGAGGTACATAAGAAAATGTCTTCCTTTCTTGTGGAGCGGGCCGAACGCCTCGGCAGGATAGATGCATTTATGGATCGTGCCGCACGTCCCTCGGCAATGTACATGAAACTCTTGATCGGGTCGTACGACCTCAGCAAAAATCGTGCTTAATAATAATAATTACATGATACTTTGATAGTTTATTTTAACTTGTGAGGCTAGTTGAAAATTTAAAATTATTGGAATTTAAAGAATTTATTTATCTCCGTTTGTTAAGAAAATTATTGTTATTTTTGAAATGAGGCTAATTGATAAATTGAAAATTTATTGGAATTGAAGAAATTTAATTATTTCTACTGGTTAAAGAAAATCAATGTAAATTTTATAAATCATGTTGATTTAGATATTGCTATTTTTATTTCACTTATTATTATTGACTCCTAGTGAGTGTCAGAGTCGGCCATCTCGTCTCTACCTCTTCGAGATTAAGCTTGATACTTACTGGGTACACGTTATTTTTCATACTTATGTTGCACTTGCTGTATATTTTATTGTGCAGGTACATATATGTCTAGCGGCCTTGTGAGCGCAGAGTTGTGGTTACAAATGTGGGAATTTAGGTGAGCTGCATTCTATATTACAATATGCAGCCAACAAAGTCTCCTTCAGAAATATTTTATTTTTCTGTCTAATTTATATTCTATATTGCAATCCTTTCCAGAGTGTGTTTTTCTTATATATCACAATCGAGTCCGTATCTTATTAGCTCATTGTGGCGTCATATGAGGCCTTTTGATCGTGTCTGAGGTGGCTTGTTGCCTGAGCAGCTCATACTGGGTAAGACGCGACTATTTGATCTGGGATCAGTGCGATCGGATTATATAAAGTATAATAAAGAGCAAATACCATTATTTGGTCCATAATGAGGCAATGGTTCTTGTCAGAGGGAGAAACTCAATAATTTGTTGACTTGGCAGTTGGTTATGAATTTCTACATATTTCTTCCATCATGGAAGCATTTCAAGAGATGGAAGAGGACTTATATATATCATGAGGTGTGTTGTGAACATCAGATTCGTGGAATTTTGGCTATTGTTATCGAAGGATGTTATTATGGTCATGTGAATGATACAGTGCATAGTCTAAATTCAACAAAAGTATGCAACCCTGTATTGGTGCATCCTGTAGTGATTGATACGGTATTCGTAGGTTGGAAACAGGCATGGGGGAGAATTCTGGATGTTAGAATTTGGCTTTAAGGCTTATTTGCATGAATAAAGGGGAGAATCTTCAGATTGGATCGAGTTAATGTGTTCAACTGGGTGTGGTAGGAAGAGTAGTTACACGAGGTGTTAAACAGTGATTTTGGATAACTCTGGAACACTCCTTAGCACGTTCGAGGACGAACGTATATTTAAGTGAGAGAGAATGTAACGACTCAATCGGTCGTTTTAACTTTTATAACCCCATTCCCCTAAATAAAACTCCCTAAATGTGTTTATAATGAATTATGACTTGCGGGAATGGTTGGTTCGGAATTTGGAAGTGTTTGGGTTGAAATCGGAATACTTGGTTCCTTAAGTTGGCTTTAAAAGACCAAGTTTGACTTCGGTCAACATTTGGGAAAACGACCTCGGAATAAAATTCTGACCATTCCAACAGCTCCGTATGGTGATTTTGGACTTAGGAGCGTGTTCGAAATTTTATTTGGAAGTCCGTAGTTAAATTATGTTTGAAATGACTAAAATAGGAATTTAAGTTTGGAAGTTTGACCGGGGAGTTGACTTTTTGATATTGGAGTCGAAATCCAGTTCTGAAAATTTTTATAGCTCCATTATATCATTTATGACTTGTGTGCGAAATTTGAGGTCAGTCGGAGTTGATTTGATAGGTTTCGACATTGAAGGTAGAAGTTGGAAATTCTATGTTTCATTAAGCTTGAATTGGAGCATAATTCGTGGTTTTAGCATAGTTTTAGGTGATTTGATGTTTCAAATATGTTCGTATGATGTTTTAGGACTTGTTGGTATATTTAGTTTAGGTCCCGAGGGCCTCAGGTGAGTTTTCGGATGGTTAATGGATCAAAAGTTGGACTTAAAAAGCTTGTGCAATTTTTTCTTCTGCTGGATATTCTGGCCTGTGATCGAGCCCAAGATCGAGCCCAGATATCGAGTCCAGGGGCGACGGCCTAAGTCGAATCTAGGGACGAGGCTCAGTATCGAAGCCACGATCGAAGGTCCAGCTCTAGGGCCATGATCGAAGGCAAGGTTCGAGGGCTAGGATCAAGACCTAAGATCGAGGGTCACGATCAAAGTCGCAGGCTCGATGACATGATTGAGACCATGACTGAGTCCCAAGCTCGAGGCCATGATTGAGTCCCAGGCTCGAGGGCCACGATCGAGGCCCAATTCCGAAGGCTGCCTGGGTAGTTTATAAAAGAGGACATTCGTCCCATTTGCCATTTTTGACGAACTTGAGCTTGAGCAGAGGCGACTTTTGACAGACTTTCAAGGGAAAAATATTGGGGTAAGTGATTCTAACTCGGATTTGGTCTACATATACAAGTATATCATTGTTTTCACCATAAATTAGTGTTTTGAGATTTAAATTTGGAAATTTTTTAGAAATCTCATAAAAACGAATTTTTGATATTTTAGTATCGATTCGGAGTTGGGTTTTAGTGAAACTGGTATGGTTGGACTCGTAATTGAATAGGTTATCGATTTTTTATTGAAAATATAGTATTTTCTTATAGAATTGATTCCTATAAATTTAGTGATTGTATCGAATTATTTTGGTTAGATTCGAGCCAATTGAAGTTGGATAATCGAGAAAAAGGCCTACTAATGGATTAAATTGGAGCAAGACGAGGTAGGTCTCTTGTCTAATCTTGTGAGGGGGAAATTATCCCATAGGTGATTAAATTAAATAATTGTTGCTAATTGTGGGAGCTACGTACGCACGAGGTGACTAGAGTCTGTGCATAGCTACTATTAATGCTAAAGTCTGGGTAGTTTAGGACTCAAAAGCATGAATTGCTTGTGTAAATGGTAGTCTTTACTTAATTAAATTATTTGATATATTTATATATATGTTGTGAATTGTTAGATAAAAATATTAAAGGATGAAAATCTCATATGCTTAAATTTCTATTTAAATTAATTAATTGTTAAGAGAAATTGTTCTTCCTCCTGAATTTATCTTATAATAAATATACTCTCATTCCGGAGGTACATAAGAAAATGTCTTCCTTTCTTGTGGAGCGGGCCGAATGTCTCGGCAGGATAGATGCATCTATGGATCGTGCCGCACGTCCCTCGGCAGTGTACACGAAACTCTTGATCGGGTCGTACGACCTCGTCAGAAATCGTGCTTAATAATAATAATTACACGATACTTTGATAGTTTATTTCAGCTTGTGAGGCTAGTTGAAAATTTGAAATTATTGGAATTTAAAGAATTTATTTATCTCCGTTTGTTAAGGAAATTATTGTTATTTTTGAAATGAGGCTAATTGATAAATTAAAAATTTATTGAAATTAAAGAAATTTAATTATTTCTATTAGTTAAAGAAAATTATTGTAAATTTTATAAATCATGTTGATCTAGATATTGCTATTTTTATTTAATTTATTATTATTGACTCCTAGTGAGTATCAGAGTCGGCCATTTCGTCTCTACCTCTTCGAGATTAGGCTTGATACTTACTGGGTATACGTTATTTTTCATACTCATGCTGCACTTGCTGCACATTTTATTGTACAGGTACATATATGTCTAGCGGCCTTGTGAGCGCAGAGTTGTGGTTACAAATGTGGGAATTTATGTGAGCTGCATTCTATATTACAATCCGCAGCCAACAGAGTCTCCTTCAGAGATATTATATTTTCCTGTATAATTTATATTCGGGATAGATGCTATATTTAAAATTTTAATTCCCTAGTAAATGCTCATGCACTTGTGACACCGGGGTTTGGGAATGGTTGTGAGTTGTTTAGAAATTTAGTTGCTAAAAATATTTATCATTTACTCTATGAGTTTTATTTTTATTATTTCATTGAAGAAATTTTGATTTTAAATCCATTAAAATGGGTAATTAAGCTAAGTATGTATTGTTGGCTTGCCTGATAGCTGTGTCTAGCGCCATCACGACCTTTAATGGATTTTTGGTCGTGACAACACACGATTATATACATATTATATATGAACTATATATAAAATTACTCATCCTTTAATTTTTTTTTAATTTAAGTGGTTGTAAGAACACCTATTTAGGTTGATTAGATAAATCCAAAAGAAAAAAATATGAAAGAATTTCAACCAAAGACTAAAAATATAAATAAAGTTCTTATATAGACAATTTCAATTAAAACTCATCATTTTATAGTGAAATAAATTAACTTTTTGTAATAAAAGAAAGAAAGACATAAAAACTAAGATAAAAAAATAAATATAGAAAAAAATGTATGAAAAATCTAAAAATCATAAATAAGAGATAACAACGAATTTCTTCTTCTATTTTATCTTTGTTGAATATAAAAAATTTGGAAGTTGATCTCATTGATTTCAAATATTTTTTTTAACTCAAATACATAGATTATAAGATAAGGATGCCGTAGAATATTTTTCTTAATTTACATTGTGTGTCATTTTAAAAAGAATAATATTACTAACAAACTGATATGATATTTGAATTTGAATTAAATGTATTTTGCGTAGTTTGCATTGAGGTTAAGCCAAGTATGGTGTCGACAAAAAATTAATTGGCAATTTTAAGACAATATATGTAATGTTATATAATGACGATCAACTAATTTAACATTTAATGATTTAAAGAACAAAAAATATGTATATATAGGGTATTCAAAATTCAAAATTTGTAGCTAGAGATATCGATAAACTCAAAATGTAGTCATACTTAAATAAAGTTTCACCAGTTAAAGAATCATTTGAATTTTTAGATAGCTAATTAAAGTGAATTTTAAATTAAGGATATTGTCTTTACTTGCATCATTAAAATATAAAGTTTTAGAAATTAGAATTTCAAAATAGAAATATTTTTTGAAAGATAACAACATATCAAATAAGAGTTCAAGTCGTAGTAAAAGAGTCAAGTTGTAACTAAAGAATTGTTTATATTGTGTCAACCTTTGTGCTTTGCCATAAATACAAGTTATTATTAGTTTTGTGGCAATTTTTAGATTCAAATGACACCAATGAGAATGGTGCAAAAATAAAATGATAACTACGAGATTTGAGAAAATGTTAGTCTTTTTTCATGTATTATTTCTTAATTAATATCTAAGGGTTATCTATAATTATCTAGAAGGTTTAAGTTTTATGGTTATTTACATATAATTCAAATAACTCAAATATTTAACATGGTTAATATTATATATCAAAATGGAGTCATAATAGGAAAAATAATTCACTGGCTAATGAATTTTTAAATTTTTTTGATAGCCGACTAAAATGAGTTTTGAAATAAGGATTATATTTTTACTTATATTATTATAAAACTAATTATTATTGAAAAATAAAGTTTTAGAAACTAAAATTTTAAAATAGAAATATTTTTTGAAAGATATCAACACACCAAATAAGAGTTCAAGTAGTAGTAAAAGAGTCAAGTCATATCCAAAGAGTCCTTCATAATCTCAACATTTGATTGTGTTTGCTATAAATATGAGTTATTATTTTGCTTTCTGACTAATTTTAGGACCCAATGACACAGACGAGAATTGTACCAAAAAGAAAATAGAATTATAACTAGGAGATTTGAGAAAAGATTAATCTTTTTCATATAGTGTTGCTTAATTAATATCCAATTATTATCTATATATTTATCGAGAAGATTTAAATTTTAAGATTATTTACATATAATCCAAATAATTAAAATATTTGACATGTTTAGTGTCCGCGCATCCGCGCGGGTGCTAGTACTAGTATGGAATATATATGAAATGTTTTTAACTATAAAAATTGTAATTTATGATTTCTTTTTATAATTCTTAAATTACATAGCCTCCGAATTAGCCCCCCCAAAAATGCATAGACCTTCTTACTTTGAATCATGTATTTGTTTAAAGTTAGGAAAAAATAGTCCGTTGCGTCGTAGATGAGTTAAAACTTGGACGGAAGAAACAGTTCATTTAACAAGCTTGGGATATTACATCATTTTCACAAGTTAATTGAGCCATAGCGTACAAACCTAATTCTGCCGAACGTCCATGTCTAGTTACAATCAGGGCCGTTCTCGTCACAAAGTAAGACAAGAAAATGAAAATACAAAAGACCAAAAAAAAAAAAAAAAAAAGGTTTAGGGAATCCTTCATTGACTCTCCCATGTCAGTCATGCATGTGTAATTAATAAACAGTTCTCTCCTCAACGACGCCGTTCTGGTGTCCATTGAGGCAACGATGGGCTAAAGTGTCTTGACATTACTCTTGAGTCAAGAAGTTCCAAAATAGGTGCAAAACTAACACATCTTGGCACCTTATATTGGTTAATTGAAGCACCCCTTGAAATTGCATAATCCATTAGTTCTTCAAATGTGCCATTTTTCACCATTCTAATTTCCAACGGACCAATTGAATTGCAAGCAACTCGTCCTTGTCTGTACACTGTGTTAAGTGACTCTTCCATGGCCAAACAACACTTGTTTAACACTTCGTCACTAGGAGAATTGTTTAAATCCTTCATTAATAACTCCCAATAAATCACGTAATGACCGGGAATTGTCTTTGTATCTGCATAACTTGTGTACTCCACCACGCTAGTGTTGAATTCCTTAAGAAGTTTTGAAGCATTTTCCACGGCTCTCTGTAATTCGGCCTCGTCCGTCTTGTCCGAATCAATGCTCAATAGAACATTTTTCCTCCTCACGAAATGGAACTGCGGCGCTGAGTTATGAAACCCAGTGACACGAAGTATATCACCGACTCTGTAACGGTATAATCCCGCATAGGTCGTGATGACGAGTTCATACTCTTTCCCAACTTCAACGTCGACAAGGTCAACAAGTTTACGAGTTGAGTCACGAGATGAGTTAGGATCATGGGGTAAGAATTCAAAGTAACCCATGTTCGGCATGATTGTGTACGAAACTTCCGAGGGCTTACACATGGGATTTAAATTGAGTCCAAAGTAACACTCGGAAGCTGCGTACATAGTACACGCCTTTGGTAAACCACCACTGTAATAATCCAGAGTAGGAATATATTGAGCCATAGCACCCGTGACAATTACGTCAAGGTACTTTGTCTTAGGCCAAATTCTCGCGATAATTCCTTCCCAGTTTTCATTAGAACATTCATCGGTAACAAAATCGGCTAGCTTTGGATTTGGTCTCATAACCAGACCCATGCGTTCACAAATTGAGGGGTCGGTAATTTCGGGGTTCAAAGTCCCTGTTCGAATGTCATGAGCGAGTTGTGGCCAATGGAGTTGCAAGAACCGAATGGCTCGGACAAGGCCCGAGGCAAAGACCGCACCAAGGCGAAGAACTTGCTCGCGCTCGTAGAGACCGCAGAGCATTTGAGTGTACATACTCTGAAAGGAGTCTGCACAAAGGATGGCCTCATTTGGGCTGGTGTAAACATTGTACGGGTCATGTGGTCTTCTTTTGAAATGTTCACTTTTGTAATAGCTTGTGAGTACTGGTCTTGCCAATAGCCCACCAGGCGTTTTCGTCTCGGACTTGATAAATAAGAAGTATAGTCCTTTGCCTTTGTCTAATCCAGGGACGTACCTGTCACATAAATGAGGCTTCGTAAGAAATATGCTTTTTGTTTGCCAGATAATTCGAATACCAAAAGGGGTAACGTAACTCTATTAGGTTTTGCATATTTAATTTGTTTATACTTACAGGTTCATAACAGGCATAAGAAGACTGTAAAGTAGCTGGCGACGATCCAACTCTTCTTTAATTGTTGGCATAAGTTTCCTTTCGCCAGCTGACGTTCCAGAGCTGTTAACATAAAAAACATATATCAATAACTTAGGTATAGCAATTAAAGGCTTGCATATAAAAAGAGCTAGCAAACTAGGTACTCCTCCGTTCCATTTTATACGGTGAAGTATAAACTATACACTCATTAATAAATTAAAATATTCAAAAAAAATGTAACGTAGTCCAAGAAAATTTATTTTGACACTTGAAATAATAATAGTGTCACGTAAAAATGAATCCACAGAATAATATTATGCTAACGGCTTACCTAGTGAGGAATTCAGAGATGGGATGAGCTGATAGGATAGGAGAACGGTCGCCGTAAGCAATCCGTTGGATCTCAGGCTGAAGATCTTCGTAAGTTACGACCGGAATTTTGTTTTTAAAGGTTTCAGGGTCACTGACGCCGTCAAGTTTAAAGCGCTTAAGGTACTCAGTTTGTGAGTTTCGAGTCAATATCTCATTCAAGACTCTTTCTTGGACGGCATCAGCATTTCTAGTCATCTCTTCGATGAATTGAAGTGCCTTTGCGTCTTTCTCACATGCAGGAGGACCCAATGGTGAAGATAGTACCGAATCAACAGCCATATTAAGGTAATTTATCAAAGCTTATAAAATATTTACTGTTGTGAGAAAAGAGAAAGAGTTTGTAATAAATTACTTGAGTTTGTGTTGGAATTAGATAACGAAGGGAAATGGTGGTGCGAAATATGGAGTAAGAGGGTGCTTAAATAGGAGGAGAGGAAGAGTGGGGGTGACACGTCAGGTGCCATGTCATAGTGGGACCCAAAAAGGCGGCAAAGACAAAAAGAAGGTTGGAAGGTTGGAAGGAAGTCGACGGAGGGGCCGTGGACAATTTTGTAATATCTACGTGTTTGGTGAAGAGGGGACAAAGTGGGGTCCAACCACGTCTACATAACCCCTAATTTAGGGGTGCATGTGGGCCCCATCAATAGCCACCTCAGCTGGGGTACAGCTATACGGGGTTGGGTGGTTGGTTTTGGACTGTGGCGTGAATCGCCCAACCACACTGCTCCTTTCTGGTAAAATTGTTGGACCGCGATTACGATAGCGCACTATATAGTTTCCGTTGCTACAAGCATGCTACATGACCTCCTACGAGTTTTCGTTATAATTTTATTATATTTATTCATATAAAATATAAAGGCATCAATATCTTACAGGAAAACAGACACGTAAATAATGTGTTTTTCTTCATGTATTATGTAAGTATAATACAAGGCAGGAGAAACAAAAACTGTTGCTCTTGTTTAATACATGCATGCATCATCCAAACAAAATGATTCATATTATATATAAGGATATATAATAAAAATACTTTAAGTTTCTTCAGAAAAATCATAAATAATAGATCAAAAGATTACCATGTTTGAATTAGCACATTAATTAGAAAGAGGATATATAAGCAAATAAAAAGTGAATACACTGTATTGAAACTTATGTGAGCTAATAATGAGTAAATAGTAAGTAGCATTTTTTTAATTAAAAACTCATAACAACACGCATCTCAATTAATCAAAACTCAAAAGAAAAAGTCTAATTCCTTTCTCTTGGCTTCATTAATCATGAACGATCGGTTTAATTTTTTTTCCTTGGTAAGTTCATTTTTTTACACTCAACCACACGTCCTTGCTGATTGATAAATATTATTCCATCTGTTCCAATTTATATAATATTTTTCGTTTTTCGAGATTCAAGCTATATAAACTTTGATCAATATTTTAAAAGATATTCTTTTCATTATATTGACATGTGAAGTATTGCAAATTATGGTACTTTTGATATAGTTTTTGAATATTTAATTTTTAATTTTAAAATATATAATTAATCTAATCCAATTTATCTTTAAAGATTAGTCAAATTGACTCTCGATAAACAAAAAATGATACATAAATTGAGACGGAGAAAGTAGTAGTTGAACTAATAACGTACGTACATAAATGAAGAGGAGAGATAATTTATATGGTTGCTTTGGGTTACTACTTGCTACTCCTTCCGATCTACTTTAATTTAATTAATTTTTTTGGTATTTTTTGTGGTTCATGATATTTGATTTTTTCGAAGATGTTGAGGATGGAGTAATACAAAGTACATAGCGAGTGTAGTAGCTCCCTATATATATCCTCATGCATTAATGAGCATAATTAACAACAACTAATATTCATACCTGTTAATTCTCTTTTCTTTTTTTAAAATATATAATTATATATGGATTTGGGACTTTGGAGCACTGTGGGCTAACTATAGATCCAAGCAAAGTGGTGGAATAGTAGTAATACAATGGAGGAATCACGTGGGGTAGCTCATTTCGTTTGCAGTTCCTGGAACTTATGTTGAGCTTTCTTTTGGAATCTGATCGATCAGGATTATATTGTTGCAGAGACAAGAAGCCCCTAGGAACATTCAGGCGGCGATTACAGCAATTCCGCTGTTACATTTATTTTCTTTTTTAAACTATTGAGGTAGCAGAGTGGCTTATATTAAATTCTGATGGCGTTTTAGTGCATTAATTCCTGCTTATAATTAAAAGCTTGGTACAATTCAACTAAGTAATAATTAGGGTTAATGAATACTAACTGTCAACTTCGTTTTAAAGGTGGTTCACTTTTCCAATTCTCTTTTTGGTTTTGGTGGGCCTGAGCTGTTTTGACTAATAACATTGTATTTGTTATCTTGAGATAAGTTCATAAAAAACGTTTATTCGAATATGACATCTTGGTTTCATTTGTCAAAATGATATTCCCATATATACGTTAGTATTGCTGATATAAATTGATCAAGGTTATTAGATTTTAGACTTCAGCTTGAAACTTGTTAAATACAACGCATTTGAAGCTTAATTCCGAACTAAGACATCCATCGCAAAAAAAGAAAGTATTTATTCTCCCTTATCCTCCTAAGTGAAGCATGTGTTATTAGAGCAAAGCTAGATTTATAGTTTTCTTTTCACAAAAAGCAGGTCTCATGAAAATTCTTGCCATACATTCCTGTATTTTCATATCATGATAATAATTTGTAAACCACCGTATTGCAGATAAGTATATTAATTTATAATACACTGGTTGTCATCTTTCTTGGATCAGATTTCATTTCTTAGCTAGAGACTAGAGTAGCTAATTAAGAACAAGCGCGCAGTCTCTTAAATTTAGCACCAAGTTGGGCACAGTGGAGAAGCCAGAAAATTCAATAAGGGTGTTCAAACCTTTACCAGTAGGCTATGTAAGGGTATTCAAAGTCTATTTTTAATCAATAACAAGTAATATTTTACCTTATACGGAGTATAATTTTCCGGCGAAGGGTGGTCAACTGCGTAGCTTCGCCCCTGGTTGGGCATAGGCTTTAAGTATCATAAAGAGTTATTATTGGCTCCGTTTTTCCCTCAGATACTTTTTCTTTCTATTTGTTACGCTGACTTTCATGTTGATATTATGTAAGAGTGAGTTATCATTTTTATGAAGTTAGTATAATTATTAGTAATACTTGTTATTAAATAATTATTTGTAATTACTTTATAAATGACTTTACTATGTAGATATTTTTTACATGGTCAATACTTAAAACCTTAACTCGTATTCTTACTATTAGCTTGTTATTATCCCTGCTTTCATGCAAAAAACCAAAAAAAAAAAAATGATATTGTGTAGCACTTTATTGATATGAAGGCGACGCCTGTGCTAGTTTGCTATGATCAGCTTGTCGATGTCTTTAACGATAGCTCTATGTTCTCACAATTAATTTTGTCCCTCCAAGTAGAATTTCATGTAGTACCATCTCCACCTTTTCATTGAGGGAGACAGATCAGAAGTTCAAACGCATATTAATTTATAGCACATAAAATGAGACGAAGAAAATATCATATTTCATCGTAATGAATTTGTATAATCTTCTATTATAAATAAGTACTTACATAAATAAAACACGCCGACCAGATATTCAGGCTGGCCAAATATTCTGAAATAATGTTTTTCTTTCCAAATTATAAGTAGCAGAAATCTGTAAATTAGGATCTAAAACGAACTCTGCGTGCATGTTCTATATTAATGTTTTCTTGTACTATTTATCAGCTACCAACTCAAATAGCACGAAGTTGGTTAAACACCAAGGACATTTCGTACAACGCCACGCTTAGCCAACTTACTTAGATTCTGATTATCTTAATATTATATAGTTAATCCAGAAGCTAATTCTAGGGCCAGTCGTTAGGACATTTCGTACTTCGCCTCAATCCCCGGAAAGGTAGACATAATGCTTAATTAGAGTACTTGGTCCTGTTGGTGTATAACAAATAGTAGAAGCTAAGCCTCTAGCTTTTAATATTTTAATCCCGCGTGTAAACTGCCTCATTACTAGTATTACTAACAATTAATAAATGACAACTGCACAGATTCCTGTGACCTGTAGTAATTAGCTATTGCTTATATTAAAAAATTAAATATTCTCCCCAATGTGTTGACTGTTGACTAGCTAACACTCCCAATTGATTAACTAGTTATAATGTAACTACAACAACATTAATAAAATAACCGCCACAAATAATGCAGCCGGCTTACAACTAAAAATATATTACTACTACAATATAATGCCAATCTACCTAGTCTTTGGTATAACCATCATGTTCCCGAAATTCACTAATCCCACTAACCAATACAGTTTTGTCATTTGCATTTAGAGGGGAATAGCTCTTTTATCAAGAATTCGAACTCAAGATCTTTAATTAAAATTAGAAAAAATTTCATTCATCACACCATATACTTTGATAATCCAAATGGAGCTAATCGTGTTATGAGGAAATTACTTCTGCTAAGACTTAATGAACGACATTTAATGAAAGTTGCTACTTAAGTGTCATGTGATTACACAAAATAAAAAAGAGTGTTGTCATCATGATAGTGATGCAGACTATATAAAAAATGCACATTAGGTTGTTATTTTGATTAATTAGCTTAACGATAAAAGGAAGAGCCTAGGCATGTACCTAACCCTAAATTATCTATGGAGCTATACTATATTTTTCTTTAGTGGAAGTTATAACTCTATTTTTTATTGGTTGGAACAAAAATAAGTTAAAGAAAACTCTAGAGAATATTTAATAGTGTATGTGATGAGAGGAGCTGACACTTGCTATGGAGGATAGGCAAAATTGGTACTAGTTTTTGCACTAACACGAAAAACACATCCTTAAATCAATAGGATAAAAGTAAAGATAACAAAAAAAAACATCACCATGAATACATCACCCATAATTTTAATCCCTCTATCAGTCACGCAAGGAAGTCCATGACTATTTTGTTATATTATCTTAATTCGTCATTTAGATTTTATTAATAGGAGCCTTTATACTTTAAATTTACCAACGTGTCATGTCCCCTCTTGTTTCAACAGAAGACATTTTAAGTGAATAAAATTTAGTAAATGGGTTCGTTAGACTATAACTCCATCTTATTTTTCAAAGTAAACGATATTTTTTCTTTGGAAAACAAAAGGGGTAGTTGTAGAATTTGGTGGTCTTAAAGTAAATGGAAAATAATAACGTTCGAAGGCATTGAAAGTGAATAAAATTTAGGAAAGGGCAAAGGTTCAAATATGACCGTGTACTATACGAAATTGAACACATTTGCCCTTCGTTAATATTTTAGCTCAAATATGCCCTTACCGTCACATAGTTGGTCCGTATATGCTCTTAGAGTTACACAATTGGCCCATATATGCTCTTTTCGAAACGGAATCCATCCAAATTAATTAGCTATTTCGTTAATTGTATTAAACTGTATTAAAAATACTATTTTTTTTTATTAGTACTTTTTTTTCTGTATCTTTCTCTTTTCTTTCTTCTTTTTTCTTTTCTTCTCTCTTTTTTCCCCTTTTTTCTTTATCCCTTATCCAATTTCCTCCATTACTAATGTTTTCTCCATTTTCGTCATCAATTTCACTTGACAAAACTCATGAATTCCAATTACTAAGAAAATTCTCCCATAAGAATATTTTAATATATCATATGTTTGTCAATTTTTTAATTTTTACTGAACAAATATTTAGTTCTAAAAAATTTAACAAAGTAAGATTGAAATAATATTTATGTAACAAAAAATCCGAAAAATCCAACAAAACCGAACAATCCAAACAGATATAATTGATTGATGTGATTTTGATAAAAACCGAATCAACCCGTTCCATGTACACCCTTAATTTTTTAATAGATCATAAGTTTGCCAATTTTTTATTTTTACTGAACATATATTTAGTTCTAAAAAATTAGGGGTCTACATAGAACGGCTTGGCTCGATTTTTATCAAAACCAAACCAAACCAATTATATCGGTTTGGATTGTTCGGTTTTGTTGTATTTTTCGGATTTTTTATTATATAAATATTATTTCAATCTTACTTTATTAAATTTTTTAGAACTAAATATATGTTCAGTAAAAATTTAAAAAATTACAAACATATGATCTATTAAAATATTCTTACGGGAGAATTTTCTTAATAATTGAAATTCATGAGTTTTGTCAAGTGAAATTGGTGACGAAAATGGAGAAGACGTCAATAATGGAGGAAATCAGATAAGGGAGAAAGAAAAAGAAAAAAAAAGAGAAGAAAAGAAAAAAGAAGAAAGAAAAGAGAAAGGTAAAGAAAAATAAGTATTAATAAAAAGAAAATAGTATTTGTAATACACTTTAATACAATTAACGAAAGAGCTAATTAGTTTGGGTGGATTCCGTTTCTAAAAGGGCATATATGGGCCAACTGTGTAACTCTAAGGGCATATATGGACCAACCAACTATGTGACGGTAAGGGCGTATTTGAACTAAAGTATTAACAAAAGGCAAATATGCTCAATTTCGTATAGTACAAGAGCATATTTGAACCTTTTCCGTTTAGGTAATGGGTTTGGTAGACTTTAACTCCATCTTATTTTTCAAAGTAAACGATATTTTTTCGTTGGAAAACAAAAGGGGTAGTTGAGAATTTGGTGGTCTTTCTCGTCTTAGAAAAGAAAGTAAATTGAAAATAATAACGTTCCCCAACATGGACGTAAGAGTACTCCATTTGAAGCACATCCATATTATCTTATAGAAAGACATTTGTACCAATACCTTCAAAAGCCTTAGTTTAATTTCCAGCAGTCAAAAATTCTAAAAGGATGAAGAAGAAAAACAGGAAACTATTTTTAAACCTTTTAGGCTTGTTTTCTTGGTTAGGTATTTATGGAAAAATGGTTGTGTAGACCATGACTCATGTGTATCAATTTTCCAAAAGCAATAATGGAACATGTCAAGTGCACTTTAGCATAGTGGATGTTCAAGTATAATTGGTAAAAGGAACTTTGGTTTAGTCCCTAACCAAACTTGAAGTTAATTTACATGCACTTTGTTCCACTAAAACGTCCCTATCCTGTTATAAGCTTTGTCTAGTCCAAGTGACTATGATATTTTGAGTTGTTTAGCAAATTGCGTCAATAGCTCGTTCTCTGTCCCCTAATTAGGATATCCTAACCACTTGGTTAGGTGTAAATGCTTTGTCACTAATTGTCATTGGTGGCTTTAATTTGCATGCTTTTTAACTTAATTTATGCCAACGCTCTTTGAACTTTCTAAATAATGTAGAAACGGTGTAGTGTACGCCAAAGAGTGCTAAATCTTCGGCAAAAGACCGTTGAATCTCGTATGCTGGCGTACCCTCAATAGTTAGATACATGTTTTGTTTTAATTTTATCAACATGTTTTTGTTTCTAATGCATAACTTATAATGAAGTATAAGAAGAAGATATTTTAGTTACTATATATATATATATATATATATATATATATATTATAATTAGAAGACATGAATAGTTGAGGATAGCCTCCAAGATTATATAAAATCTAGATTAACAACGCTATAAGTAACATAGATGGGAATGAAGCGTGGATATATAACATGGAACCATACGTACACTAGAAATTTTGAAAATTTTCTAATACCAAGTTAGATAAGGACCTAATTCAATTTTGATAGTTAAAATCAAGAGAGGTCAAGATTGTTTATAACCATAAAGAAACTATAAGTTGTATATACGTGCTCTCAAACAATCTGAGACTTTAATATCATCAATAATTTTTTTTATTAGAAGAAGCTAAGGGCCATTTCCTTATCATCAAATTTTCTTAAGAAATACTATGAAATCATTATTGTTAGATTGAAAACTCATGCGCCACTATATTAATAGTTCTAATATATACCTAAACATTCATATATCTGGCACACGAAAGTACACTAATTACTAAAGGGATTAACATGATACAACGGAGAAGAGGAAATGTATTGAGGCAAATGATTGTGTTTAGTACGACTGCGTGATTAAGACCTGGAACGAAGTCGGTTGTAATTGTAACCAATAGTTAGGTGTGTTGACCAAATTAAACACGAAAAATCTCCACTTGACTCAATGACTTAACGTAACGAATGTAGAGACTATCTAGTTGTGCAAAAAGGTGGACGAAACAAACAGCGTAATGAATCATACCGATTTGGAGTTTGGACTATGAGAATTGAGACCAGAATAGCCGATTCAACCTTTCGCCGACGAGGAATACAAATTAATTACATTCTGTTTGAATTATATACATGATGATAAGTTCTTTTTTAAAATTATAAGTATCCTAAATTCATATTCATAAAATAATAATACGTAATAAATACAATAATATGCTCCATTTGTGCTTGATGCTTGATTATAAATTTACTAGCAATTAAGAATATAATAATGAGAGTCTTACTATTTCTTTTTGCCTGTGCGTTGATTTTTATTTTTCCTTCTCTTAAAACAAATTACAATTAATCAACTTCTAAAATACGGGATCTTAAAACGTATTTTTAAAAATTGAAGCAGAACGAAAGCTAATGATGGCTAATTAAGGATGAATTGATTACAATACGTGATAAAACGTGGGGGAAAGACTAAAGGAAATAATTAAGGGGAAGGTTGATGGGAAACTTCAGATAGGAATGCTTGGTAATTTGCTTTGGTGGTTGAAGTTTGGGTAAAATTTGCTATTATTTCTAAAGTCAAAAGAGTATTGTATGCACGTGAGGGATAACTTGGCGCTTTGCCCAATTCCCAAAACTGCCGTCAAGGAAACATCCTCCCTCATTCCTACTTCACGTGTTTTTAAATTTTTGTTAATTCATAGCTTAGAAAGTTCAATTAATCTTCACTATTCTTATTTTCTTCCTCTTCTTTTCTTTCTTTTTTTGACGTTGGGGACTTTATAAGCTTTTACAAGGATATTATCACTTTTAATCCGCATCAAAACTATTTATATTTAGTAGTCGAAAAAGTATATAAAACTTGTATAAATGTATATATATACAAAAAATATATAAATTTGATACATTTTTTCGGCAACGACTATACAATGTCATTTTTCCTATAATAGGAGTCCATTACTCAAATGGTCACTCAACTATCCGAAATTATCTACTAAAGTTATCTTTTATTCGTTTGTAACAGTAAAGTCACTCAACTATTCTTATAACACTCAGAAGGTCACTCGACTAGATTTTTCAAGCTTTTGATTATCAAATACCTATTTTTTCCTATAAATTATCAACTTTGTCTCCCGTTTATTTTTAATTTTTTAATATTATAATTTTTATATTTTTTTAATTTATATTATGGACTTACCTATAGAATAAAAAACTTTATTTATAAATTAAAAAACAAAAATAGTATTTAAGCATATATAACTTTAGAATAATAAAAATTGAGCATAGTAAAAAAAAATTTGAACAGTTTGTTTGTAATAATAATTTCGATATTAACAACAGAAACTCACAAAATAATTTACACAATTGAGAATGAAAAACAAAGCTTAATAATATATACTCTATGCACATAATGTAAAAATCATTATTTCGAATAAATATATTTTTATACTATATATTATATTCTTGAAAATTATGCTCAATCATAATATTATTATATATGCTAGAAAACTAATTATTTATTTTTTATTTTATAAATAAAATTTATTTGTTCTATAAGTAAATTCATAATATATATATTAAAAAGAGAAAAAATTATAATATTAAAAAGTTTTTTAAAAAAAGAAAATAAAAGTTGATAATTTAGAGGGTAAAATAGGTATTTGACAATCAAAATTTTGAGAAATCTGGTTGAGTGACCTTCTGAGTAAGGGTGACAAGTGGACCGGTCCAGGCCCGGGACCGCGGGCCAAACGGGCTAAACGGGCCAATACCGTTTGGCCAGATTTTAGTGGGCCTGGGTCGGTCTCGTGGGCCGGTCCTATAATTTGGGCCCGCCAGACCCGAAACCATTTAGCCCGCCAGGGACCGGGACCGGCCCGGGACCGGATCGGTCCCTTAGTGGGCTAAACGGTTCCAACGGCTATTCTTTTTTAAAAATAAAAAATAAAAAATTGGGCTGTCAAAATTAACCGTTGGCTATTTATAAAATAGCCATTTAACCCCTCCCCCAACTTTGTTTTAATCCCAAACTTTTTATAATTACACTTTTTTCCTATTTTTAACTATAAATACCCCATCATTCTTTTATTTTTTCTTACAAAATCATCAATCTATCACAATCTCTCTCTAATTTTCTTCTATAGTTGCTACTATTGTTTACTTTATTGTTACTAAGTGTATAATATATAAGCTACATTCGATATATATATATATATATAGCTTATATTTTTGACATGAGAGATCATATGTTTTCACTCATTTTGCATGTGTAGTTATGTTCTAATGTGAGAGATATTAACCTATCCTAACATCATTCTGCACGTGTAACTACCAAATTTTTGAATTTACCCGTGTTAACCAAGTCCTAATTATGTGGAAAATATTATTATCATAACATCTTTCCTCATAAACCAACGTGATTTATAGGAGTAATTTATAGTGAACTGATATATACACACTAGAAATAGACGATGACTTGAAATGGGAAAAGTAATTAAAGCAATTTTAGAAAAACTAGCTTAATTAAGCTCATTAAAAGTTATACTGCGGAATATCACAAGTATATTGCTAGCTAACAACGAAAAGGGGAGGAAATAAACAAAAAAGGTCCGAGTAAAGATAGTGTTGACGGGATCCAGTGATAAATGAGTTAGCTAACAGCTTAGGCCAACCTAAAGACATTCTTATTTTTAAACATTGTGTGATATTGATTGTTTTACGCTAACTCCAACTAATTTTTCTCAACTGGCCGTATACCATTCAAAATATTCTTATATTTGATACATATATTGTAATACATTATGTATCTGCATATTTATTCTTCGGTTATTATTATTGGATGCGGTTATCTGTGCGAAAATTTCAAACAAAAATTAAATGATACAAATAGGACACTTTAATACCACTATTGGTTTTTTTGACCCCGCTTGCCCTCTTAACAACACTTCAAGTTTAACCTACTATACTACATATAAAACTTTATTACCCACCAATTCCTAATCAATTTTTAACTTAATTACATGGGCATATATAATTTACTAATTATGTACAAATTGGTATTAATGAATATCCCTTTATATTAAAAATTGATTAGGGAATCAGTTATTTCTCATCCCTAATCTGTCTCTCTCCCTCTCTCTCCGTCTCTCTCTCTTTCTCTCCCCCTCTGTTCTTTTTCCAATTTTTCTTCCTTCATTTTTTATGCTTTTTATCATCTCCTTTTTTCAAGGAATTCATCAATGAATTTTAATTGTTTTAATATAGAGTTTTAACTTAGCAATTTTCTTTTATGTTTTATAATTGGTGTTCGAATTGAAATTGTCAACCACTAAATTTTAAAGGTGTTTTGATTCTCCACCATTGACAACCATTAAAAAACTGAATTCGAATTTGGGTTTTTAAAAATTATTGCTTGCTTGGATTGAGTGTTATTGCAAACAATTGAGAATATTCTTTGGAGTTTGTATCTCAATTTTAAGGGTGTTTGGTGAAGATTAAACTTGATTTTGGCTGAATTGCAGATTGAAACTCGAAGAAGAAGAAGAAAAAGAATACATGACATACAATATACTTACGAAATTGTATTAAAGTTGTATGTAAATTATATTTAAGTTGTATTATGTTCTAATTATATATATTTTTATTTGAATATTATATGAAAGTTGAAAAATAGTTGTATAATATATAAATTATTGTATGAAATTTGTATTTAAGTTATATATACTATATTTTTACATAAAGTTGTGTCACACCACCTTTTTCCCGCGGGGACAGGGGATAAGGGAGTTTTTCCAATTAAAGTGACAATATTCGAAATGGGATTATTTATTTGATCAGAGTCGCCACTTGGAATAATTTATGGTGTCCCAAGTCACCGGTTTATTTTAAATTTCAAATCGAGGAAATTTGACTCTATTTATGGTCTGCGAACACAGAAGACCGGGTAAGGAATTTTATTAACCCGAGAGAAGGTGTGAGGCACTCCCGGATTCCGTGGTTTTAGCACGGTCGCTCAACTATTATTAATTGGCCTAATTATCTGATTTATTACATGTTTGAAGCCTATTGCGCATTTTATTTTTTTGACCGCTTTTAATATTTATGGAATTTATTTGAACAAATCGCGATGTCGTGCACTCGTTTGTTTTTGTACATATTGCGAATCGCGCCACATGAAACGCACCCGCGATTTATGACATGCTTATTTTATTGTTGTTTGAAGTTATGGTCGGATCACATGAAATGCACACCCGAATTGGAATTTACGTATCGTGACCATGCCACGAAAACCGTACCCATGACCACGATGATTCATTATTAATCGCGCTTAAAGAAAACTACGATGTTCATTAATTAATTTCCTAAAGCTAATTTTAGATTATTGTAAGGTCAAGAATTATGAAATTATTTGTGGAAGAATAAAGTAAATTAGTTAACAGAATAAATAGGCCAACATGTACCAATACTCTATAGCCCCAATAGATTAATGACCCAACATACTAAATCCAAATTCCATTATATCAAATCTATTATCATAATTCAGAGAACAAGACAATTAATATTAAGAAAAAAATGAACAAACTAGTCAAATTAACAAGATAAATGTATGTTATCACGCAAGAACGACTTAAACATCCACCAAACTGCTTAATAGATTTCACCAACGATTTTAACCCTCACAACTCAAAGGAATAAACCAACAGAATATTATGAAAATGAACAAGACCAAACAAAGCAACAACTAAAACAATGCTGACACGAAATAGGCATAAGCTAATCAAAAATAAACACCAAACTATAATAAGCAAAAGAAAACAAACAGAACTAAGGAAACGCCGAAAACGGACCTTTTTATAACTTTCGAAATATCAAAAAAAACATACTTCTCAGCTGGTTTACAAAGAAGATCGAGCCGATAATACCAGACCCGTTAACCAAAGACCACGCCGGAAAACACTCGAATCTCGCGGACGAACTCGAACTCTACTCGACCCAGAGAAAACCGAAACTCAAAGAGCTTTTGTAGGGCAGCGAGCTGAGGCGGGTCTTAGATGCGCTATCGAACTTCGACCTCGACTCTACTATTTTTCCTCGGACAAAAGCAGACTCCACTAAGATAATAAAGGATAACTAAATTTCTGCTATGGTAAATACCAAATAGAAACAGTAGAGGTGTTGAAGTTAAAGCCTTTTCTTTAGGAGATAACTAATAGGCAAAGAGTAAATTTTAGAGAGGAGAAGAGCGGCCGCTTTTTTTTCTTGTTTTTATTTTGGGTGAGGTGTGTATTTATCTTTAGGTAGGGAGAAGGGGCTTAGGGTTAAGGGATTGGGCTTGGATTTAGGAAATTGGGTTGGTTCCATGTCTTGTTGGGTTTTAATTTTGGGCTAAGAAAACTAAAATAATGTAATGTATTTATAAAAATCACTCCTAATAAACTACTAAAATAAAATTAAATATTAAAAGTAAAACTATATTTTTATATTTTTAAATGTTATAATAAAGTAAAAATAGAGAAAATAGGCTAAAGTCATAGTAAAATTAAAATACTATAAACATAAATATACTAACTGACCTTAAACTAAAAATAAAAATATTTTTGAGTTTTTTTAAATTGTAATTTGAAGTAAAAATTGATTGAAACTTTATAAAAATTAAAGTTAAGTTAAATAAATATTTTAAACACTAAAATAGCTCAAAAACGTGCCGGATCAAAAATTACGTGCTTACAGCTGCCCCTCTTTGCTTGGAAACACGAAGAGTTTTCGGAGCAAAGAACAATAAGCAACGTAATTGATTTATGACCCGACGCTTATTCAAAGCGAAACAAAGACGGACAAAAGATTATGACCGAGCCCTGGTATCTGAGTTGCCTACATATCCTTAGCTTTAAAGGAATCAGGTCACGTGTAGTTCAGGGGTGAATGAAGTAATGGAGTGTGTGGAGAGGATGACAGAGTCGAGTGAGATACCGTTCCGTCGAGGTTCCGGTCCGCGGTCCTGTTATTACATCAAAAAATGAAAAAAGACTAACTAAGCCTGTCAGCTATGAGTTACAAGATTCCTATCTATAAGTCTTCCTAGGCTTGATCTTGACGCTTGAATGGTTCTTCATGCAGACTTTTGATTTGAACCTTGCGGCTTGCTAACTGCAGGTGCTGATTCATTCTTCTACAGCTTCTTCAGATCAAGACCGGACATGCAGTGCTCGTGTATTCAGCCATGTCTTGAGCAGTTCATGTCTTTCATTGGCTTATGCATTTTGGACTCACTTCTCTTTTTTCCTTTTTCTTTTTTTTTTTTTTTATTCTGGATTGAGACTTCTTCCTTTGGTCATCTCGGAATGTCAGCTCGCATTCTTGAGGCGAGCTTCTGCTACTTCTAACTTGAATTGAATTCTTAAATGACTTCCCTCGTTCTCCAGGTGGGCACCTGATGACTTAGAACTCGAAATAAATTCCATCATTCTCCAGGTGGGCGCCTGCTGACTTAAAAACTTGAAATGAATTCCCTCATTTTCCAGGTAGGCGCCTGTGCTGACTTAAAACAGAAATGAATTCCCTCATTCTCCAGGTGGGTGCCTGATATTGACTTAAAACTTGAAATGAATTCCCTGGTTTTCCAGGTGGGCGTCTGTTGCTAACTTAAAACTTGAAATGAATTCCCTTATTTTCCAGGTGGGCGCCTGATGACTTAAAACTGAAATAAATTCCCTCCTTTTCCAGGTGGGCACCTGATGACTTAAAAAAGAAATGAATTCCCTCATTTTTCAGGTGGGCGCCTGCTGACTTAAAACTGAAATTAATTCCCCCGTTCTCCAGGTGGGCGCCTGATGACTTAAAAACTTGAAATAAATTCTCTCGTTCTCCAGGTGGGCGCCTGATAATGACTTAAAAATTAAAACAAATTCTCTCATTCTCCAGGTGGGTGCCTGATGACTTTAAAACTTTGAAATTAATTCCCTCGTTCTCCAGGTGGGCGCCTGCTGTTGACTTAACACGTGAAATGAATTCTCTCATTCTCCAGGTGGGCGCCTGCTAACTTAAAAACTTGAAATAAATTCTCTCATTCTCCAGGTGGGCGCCTGTGCTGACTTAAAACCTGAAATGAATTCCCTCGTTCTCCAGGTGGGCGCCTGCTGACCTAAAAACTTGAAATAAAATCCCTCGTTTTCCAGGTGGGTGCCTGATGTTGACTTAAAACTTGAAATAAATTCCCTCATTCTCCAGGTGGGCGTCTGCTGACTTAAAACTTGAAATTAATTCCCTCGTTCTCCAGGTGGGCGCCTGCTGACTTAAAACTTGAAATAAAATCCCTCGTTTTCCAGGTGGGTGCCTGCAACTACAACAAAACGGAAACAACAAAAGAAACTTTTTCTGCCCCAGTTTACACTAGGAAGATTTGTGAGTTATTAGCAGAACTATAAATTACCTATGTTATTGATGAAGGATGCAATGATGAGAGCAAAATTGAGGACTCGACTAGGATGTGCATCATCTAAAGAAATAAAAATCTGAAAAACCCAAACTAGAAAGTGCATCTCCTAAATTTGAGATTGAGCTTACAGAAAACTATAAACTAAGCTTGACTAAACTAAAAACTGACCCAATTCTCCAGGCGAGACCCCTGATTTCAAGAAAACTAAAGATTGATTACTCAAGAAAACTAAAAGTTGACCTTTATTTTTTTTTCAGATTTTCTTTTTTTTAAAACTTATTATCCTAGGAGAAAATTCATCAGACTAGTTTTTTTTTTTTTTTTGGTATCTTAGGAGAAAGATTCATCAGACTAAGATTTCTATCCTAGGAGAAAGTTCATCAGACTAGGTTTTCTATCTTAGGAGAAAGATTCATCAGACTAAGACGTTTATTCTAGGAAAAAGTTCATCATACTAGGTTTTCTATCTTAGGAGAAAAATTCATCAGACTAAGATTTTGATCCTAGGAGAAAGTTCATCAGACTAGGTCCTTTTGTTATCTTAGGAGAAAGATTCATCAGACTAAGATTTTGATCCTAGGAGAAAGTTCATCAGACTAGGTCTTCGATCTTAGGAGAAAGATTCATCAGACTAAGACGTTTATCCTAGGAGAAAATTCATCAGACTAGGTTTTCTATCTTAGGAGAATGATTCATCAGACTAAGACTTCGAACCTAGGAGAAAGTTCATCAAACTAGGTCTTTTTTTGTTATCTTAGGAGAAAGATTCATCAGACTAAGTTTTTTATCTTAGAAGAAAGATTCATCAGACTAAGATTTTGATCCTAGGAGAAAATTCATCAAACTAGGTCTCTTTTTATTATCTTAGGAGAAAGATTCATCGGACTAAGATTTCGATCCTAGGAGAAAATTCATCAGACTAAGATTTCGATCCTAGGAGAAAATTCATCAGACTAGGTTTTCTATCTTAGGAGAAAAATTCATCAGACTAAGATTTTTATTGGGAGAAAATCCATCGGACTAGGACTTTTTATCCTAGAAGGAAAAATGTGAAGAGCAATGACAACATTTATGCATACTAGCAAGACAGATAAAGGCAAAAATTTGAGAAACTTACCTTTTGTTGGCTCTTCTCTTTTTTTTTTTTTTTTTTTTTTTTTTGGAAACCCAAATTCCTTGCACTGCTTTGTTCCTGTTTCAAATAAAGAAAATTTTGTCAGTTTTAAAAGTGGTGGTCGGTTTGCGGCCTTGAGTCTTGGGTGGCTTGACTTTATGATCATCCAACTTTTGGAAGACTGACTGCATTGGTAGTTGGCTGCACTGCTGGGAGACTCTGTTGTTCCTTACAAGGGACCTTTACTTTCTGTATCAAACCTGATTGTTTCGCTCCCCATTCCACTTGTGTTTTGAGGCTCAATTAGCCTTATCAAAAAAAAAGAGAGATTTCTTTTCTTGGATAACCTTTTCAGATATCTTGAATGGCTTTTGCTTTTAGAGCAATTTGGTCTCTCAGGGAGAATCACAATTGGTAAGTGTGTTTTGCACAATGTGCCACTTCATAGTCCTTGTTCGGTACTACAGGGAATCCCTGATTAACCTTGAGGTTATCTTTGCTTGCTTTAGCCAAATAGGCTGACAAGAGTCTTTTGGGGGAAACCTTCGTATTGCACGAATCCTCAAGACATGTTGGTTGTAATAACTGACTGTGCTGGCCAAATTTACTTTGTGCAACTGAAAAGCTGGTAGCAGATTTTGAAATCTTTTCTTGCTTGTTTTGACAAGGACTGACTCAGAGCGAATGACACAATGATGCGAAGAAACAATATTAACAAGAAATACCCCTGTCGGGAAGGAAAGGAGGAAGATTTTTTTTGGGGGGGGCGGCAGCTAGCCTTTATGATCATGACATGCATTTTGGACTTAGCGGCCTGATCTTTCAAACTGTTCAAATCTTTCCTTTTATCATTCCTATGACATTTGAAGTCGGGCTTGTTTGTGCCAATTCTTTGCATCAGCTTAATGACTCACTTTCGACTAGTGGTGCCCCGAGGGGTTTTCATCAACAAGTCTCTCTCATTTATTCATCTCTGATTACCGTCGTCTTACAGTGCCCATGAGGGTTTTCACTAGTAAGACTCTCTCATTTTTCTTCTTTTTTTTCTTTGTGTGAGCAACCTGACAGTGTTCTATGTCGTGTGACAACCGTTGCTCATTGCATGCGTTTCTTGGCATTCTTGAAGGCATATCGGGAGGTCTTTATTTGGAAGGTTTTTGGATAGGGTTGGAAAGATGGGTCGGCATGGAGGCTCTAAGTAGACTCAATATGATGGGTTGTACACTTTACAACTCTTGGAATCGACTCTTTCAAAAGTGAAATAAAATCTTTGCCACAGCTTTAGATATTGGGGATTTTTGGATTTTTTTTTTTTTTGAATTCTTATTTTGTTGGACCAAACGATGTAAGGCTGCCTATGTATCCCTTTTTTAAAGGAATCAGGTCTAACGTAGTTCAAACATCTGACCTAACTATTATTTTTCATCGTTCTTTCTGCTCTTTTTTTTTTCTTTTTTCCATTTTTTTTTCTTTTATTTTTTCAAAACAAGTTGCCCAACTTCTATTTTCTGGGGGTATGAGCTTTTGACTGTTCTTTTCTTCTTCTTTTTTTTTTTTTTACTTGTACTTTCTAAGAGTTGCCCCAGTTCGTACTCTTTGGGCATGGACTTTTCTTTTCATTTTTTCATTTCATTTTTTTTTTGGACTTTTAACTCTAAACTTGATTCCAAAAGAGGGTGGTCGAAGAAAATAACACAGGCTCAAAAGGGGTAATAAAGGGTAAAGTGTTTGGGTAGCAGAAAAATGGCCTCCTAGCCTCGAGAATGCCAAACATGGTTTCCTTTCGCGATACAACATTGATGAACATGTCTGTCTTCTTGGTGTGTCGTGGTCGAAAGACACTTTCCATCCCTTAATGTCAAACTTTCCAACAAACTTCAATTGATTCTTTCCCAAACCCGATCTTCACAATAATTTGAAGGTAAAACTTACTCGAGCTTAATTCCAAAGTGTTTCGACTCTTTGTTCATCCTAAAAAATATCTTCTTCTTTTTTTTCGGTTATCCGATTCAAGATTAGATCAATTTTCTAAGATCTGGCCAAAAGTTCCGCATGTATGCCATGTCACTAGAACTAGCGGTGAAAGAACTAAGCATGGAATGAAACAAGGACAAACTGTATTTCACTGAATAACGGATAGAAGGATTTGACAATAAGACAAACAAACTAAAATCCGAGTTACGACCCTAAAATAATCCGGCTAATAAAAATAGCAACAAAACGAACAGACAAGACTCACACAGACAAAATAGAGGGATAGAAGGGTTCGACTCAATAAAACAAATAAAATCTGGATCACACCCTGGAATAACCCAGGTAATAGAAAAAACATCAAAACAAGCTACCAAGATTCCTTCCTAGTGAGGAGGGAATGACTTTTCAATTGCTAAGCTTGACATTTAGCCACAAATTTGTTCATCAGAATTACCATGGCCTTCTCCAATTTCAGTCGGCAAGTTCCCGAGAGGATTCTCATACTCCATGTCACCACACATCATCCCCACAAAGTGTGCATCATCATGTGCATATAAAGGATTCTGCGTGATATTCTGGGTGTCATTATCTTGGATCACTATCAGTTTTTCCTGGATCATCCTTTCTATTTCTCTTTTCAAATCCCGACAACTTTTAACATTGTGCCCCTGGGCATTGGAATGGTATTCACACCTTTTAGAAAGGTCAAAGTTTCTTGCACGTGGGTCCACATAATTTGGAGGAATAGGTGCAATCATGTCATAATGCTTTAATTTCTCAAACACACTTGCATAGGACTCTCCTATTGGTGTAAAATTATCTTTCAACCTTTGTTCCCCTCTATACCCCTGGCTCCGTTGTGGGTTATAGGGCATTTGAAAATTTTGTGGAGACTGGTGGAGATTTTGCGGTGCTGGTGCTCGCTTTCTGGGGTGTCTTGGTGGCTGGACAACATACTGAAATGGAGCAATAGAGTATTGTGGGTTCTGAGGTGGATAGTAGTGCTCAGGGGAATCATCGGAAACCTGATGAGGCTGCTCATACCTTCGAGATGTTCTCCTAGGACCTCTTCTCGACCTTATTGTCATCATGGTTTCTTCATCCTTCTCATTCGTGTCACTAAAATTATCAGATTCAATCTTTACAGCCTGAGTTGCAGCTTTGAGAACTGCTTGACTTATAATTTTGCCTGTCTTAAGGCCATTCTCAACCATTTCCCCAATTTTGATTGCTTCCAAGAAGGATTTGCCAACTGCGGACATCATGTTTTGAAAATAATCTGGCTCTTGAGCCTGAAGGAAGACAGTGATTAGCTCGTGGTCATCCATGGGTGGCTTAACTCTAGCTGCTTGCTCTCTCCATTTAATGGCATATTTCCTGAAGCTTTCAGTCGATTTCTTCTTCAAGTTAGAAAGGGAATTGCGGTCTGGGGCGATGTCGATATTGTACTGGAATTGTCTGATGAAGGCCCGGACCATGTCATCCCAGACATGCCAGTGAGAGGTGTCTTGATCAATAAACCATTCAGAGGCCACCCCTGTCAAGCTTTCCCCAAAATAAGCCATTAGCAATTCTTCATTTCTTCCCGCACCTCTTAGCTGATTGCAATACCTTTTCAAGTGAGCTATGGGGTCGCCGTGTCCATCATACTTTTCAAATTTGGGGATCTTGAAACCAAGTGGCAAACGAACATCGGGGAAAATACATAGATCCTTGAAGGCAACACTCTTCTTACCTGCCAACCCTTGCATATTTTTCAACTGCTGTTCTAAGCTTTTCATTCTTTGGGTCATTTCTTCCTGTACCATCTTACGGGCAGGATTCTCAATCTTTGCAGGAAGATCGAATAGGTACGAGTGGTACTCAGGAGAATGGTATTGTTCTTGTTGGGTAGCAAATTGTGACTCGTGAGTTTTCTTTTGCACCATCGTCGGTTGTGGGATGGTGAAGACGGGTATAACAGTAGTGGTTGTCTGATTGGTTGTCAATGGCACACTTTGGGAGCGCGCAACAGAAGTTTCAGTTGTAGTCATACAGTTAGGAAAAAGACTGAACCCAGGTGGATAGGATTGATCGGGCAATGAGACCGGAATGGTAGTAGTCGAAATGGATGTGAACTCTGGGAAACCATGAATAGAAAAAGGCGGTCCTTGGCCATTGGCCCATGCTTGACACATTTCAGTCATTTGTTGCTTCAGTACTCTATTTTTCTCAACCACAGTAGACTCATGTAGAACCCTCTGACCCTGAGTCTCTTGAGCACTTGTAACAGCTTTGATGCCAGTTGTCAATGGCATTTTTTTCTTGGATATTGTGTTGCCAACTTACCACAAACCGACCACCTCAAACTTTTTCTATGATTCAAAACAAGAGACACGTTAGAATGGACTCAGTCGGTCCTTATTATCATCATCATTTTTATTTTATTTTTTCATTTATTTAATTTTTTTGGTCGATCGAACCTGATGTGGGTTGTCTACGTATCATGTGGGAACATGAATCAGATCGTGCGTAGTTCGAGAGGATCAGAAATAAGGTAAATAAACTAACTCTTTTTGGATTTTGATTTTTTTCTTTTTAATTTCCGAAAGAAAGAGTTATATATAAAAAAAAAAGAAAATATTTTTGGAATTTGATTATTTTTTCTAATTTTTTTCCGATAGGACTTCTATATAAGAAATAAAAATATTTTTTGGCTTTTGATGTTTTTATTTTTTTTTGGATTTTTTGGGAGAAAGACTTTCTAAAAAAAAGGTAGAAAATATTTTTTGGATTTTAATTTCATTTGTTTTCTTTTTCTAATGAAAGACTCCTACAAATAAATTTTTTTTTTTTGTTCTAAAATTATTTTTTAATCTTTTATTTGTTTGGGATTTTCTAAAAAAAAAAAAGACTCCTAAAAGAAGGAATTAAAGGAAATATTTTTGGATTTTTAAAAATGGGGTCTCAAAGAAAGACTTTCTAAACAAGAAAATAAAGGAAAATATTTTTAAATTTTTTAAAAATTATGGTCTAAAAGAAAGACTTCCTAAAGAGGAGGTAAAGAAAATATTTTTGAATTTTTTGAAAATTGTGGGCCGGAACCGATGAGGTTTGCCTACATATCCCACATCCGGTGAGAATCAGACCCGCGTAGTTCTGTCATTTTGATGCACAGAAAAATATGATTTGTTTTGGAATGATTCTCTCTTTGTTTTTGAAATTTCGACAGAGTAACGGGATTTTTGAATACCGGAATTATCAAAACCAGTTGTTTTTCTATCTTACCTCACTCTTGATTTTTCTCTTCTTCTTTTTTTTTGGAATTTTTTTTTTTTTTTTTTTTTAGTCACGAAGCCGGTCAACATACAAGCCAAGCAAATTAATGCGCAAGTAGCACGTAAAGAATGCATCAGGATGGTCCTTTAATTTTGAGTACACCTGTCCTAGACGGACCCAACCCCTGTGTTGAGTCCCCTAAGTCAAATGCACGTGATGCAAGCAAACGTACCTACTAGGGATCCGGCATGAGGCTATGTTATTCTAAGTTTAAATTCTGGGTGCATTGTTCTAGACCTGGCTTACCCGAGCGGACAACTCGAGCCGAGGGGGGGCAACGTATCGGTAACCAAAAGGCCATCCAGCTTTGTAACTTATCCGATCCTCGTTCTAAATTAGGATATGACACTAACAGAAAAGAAGTCACGCCAGCATGCACTTCCCAGAAGATTTAGAAGACTCAGAGAGGAAAATGGTTTCGTGACAGTTTATATACAGTCCAAACAATATCAAAGCAGTAAAAATAGGCATTTAGCACATTAGGCTCAAACACGTAAAAAAATCAGGATAATAAGTAAAAGCCAAGTATAACAGTCATCTAAGCTCGAATTCTGAACCCTGAACCAGAGATTCTGGGTTCGTTCTCCAGTAGAGTCGCCAGAGCTGTCACACCTCCTTTTTCCCGCGGGGACAGGGGATAAGGGAGTTTTTCCAATTAAAGTGACAATATTCGAAATGGAATTATTTATTTGATCAAAGTCGTCACTTGGAATAATTTATGGTGTCCCAAGTCACCGGTTTATTTTAAATTCCAAATCGAGAAAATTTGACTCTATTTATGGTCTGCGAACACAGAAGATCGGGTAAGGAATTCTGTTAACCCGAGAGAAGGTGTGAGGCACTCCCGGATTCCGTGGTTTTAGCATGGTCGCTCAACTATTATTAATTGACCTAATTATCTGATTTATTACATGTTTGAAGCCTATTGCGCATTTTATCTTTTTGACCGCTTTTAATATTTATGAAATTTATTTGGACAAGTCGCGATGTCGTGCACTCGTTTGTTTTTGTACATATTACGAATCGCGTCACGTGAAACGCACCCGCGATTTACGACATGCTTATTTTATTGTTGTTTGAAGTTATGGTTGGGTCACATGAAATGCACACCCGAATTGGAATTTACGTATCGTGACCATGCCACGGAAACCGTACCCATGACCACGATGATTCATTATTAATCGCGCTTAAAGAAAACTACGATGTTCATTAATTAATTTCCTAAAGCTAATTTTAGATTATTGTAAGGTCAAGAATTATGAAATTATTTGTGGAAGAATGAAGTAAATTAGTTAACGGAATAAATAGGCCAACATGTACCAATACTCTATAGCCCCAACAGATTAATGACCCAACATACTAAATCCAAATTCCATTATATCAAATCTATTATCATAATTCAGAGAACAAGACAATTAATATTAAGAAAAAAATGAACAAACTAGTCAAATTAACAAGATAAATGTATGTTATCACGCAAGAACGACTTAAACATCCACCAAACTGCTTAATAGATTTCACCAACGATTTTAACCCTCACAACTCAAAGGAATAAACCAACAGAATATTATGAAAATGAACAAGACCAAACAAAGCAACAACTAAAACAATGCTGACACGAAATAGGCATAAGCTAATCAAAAATAAACACCAAACTATAATAAGCAAAAGAAAACAAGCAGAACTAAGGAAATGCCGAAAACAGACCTTTTTATAACTTTCGAAATATCAAAAAAAATATACTTCTCAGCTGGTTTACAAAGAAGATCGAGCCGATAATACCAGACCCGTTAACCAAAGACCATACCGGAAAACACTCGAATCTCGCGGACGAACTCGAACTCTACTCGACCCAGAGAAAACCGAAACTCAAAGAGCTTTTGTAGGGCAGCGAGCTGAGGCGGGTCTTAGATGCGCTATCGAACTTCGACTTCGACTCTACTATTTTTTCTCGGACAAAAGCAGACTCCACTAATATAATAAAGGATAACTAAATTTCTGTTATGGTAAATACCAAATAGAAACAGTAGAGGTGTTGAAGTTAAAGCTTTTTCTTTAGGAGATAACTAATAGGCAAAGAGTAAATTTTAGAGAGGAGAAGAGCGGCCGCTTTTTTTTCTTGTTTTTATTTTGGGTGAGGTGTGTATTTATCTTTAGGTAGGGAGAAGGGGCTTAGGGTTAAGGGATTGGGCTTGGATTTAGGAAATTGGGTTGGGTCCATGTCTTGTTGGGTTTTAATTTTGGGCTAAGAAGACTAAAATAATGTAATGTATTTATAAAAATTACTCCTAATAAACTACTAAAATAAAATTAAATATTAAAAGTAAAACTATATTTTTATATTTTTGAATGTTATAATAAAGTAAAAATAGAGAAAATAGGCTAAAGTCATGGTAAAATTAAAATACTATAAACATAAATATACTAACTGACCTTAAACTAAAAATAAAAATATTTTTGAGTTTTTTTAAATTGTAATTTGAAGTAAAAATTGATTGAAACTCTATAAAAATTAAAGTTAAGTTAAATAAATATTTTAAACACTAAAATAGCTCAAAAACGTGCCGGATCAAAAATTACGTGCTTACAAGTTGTTGATATGTATCAAAGTTATTTTAAGAAAGGAAGTTTTGATTGGAATTTCAAAGAGGAAGAAGGACACACTACTTATAAAATATATACAAATCATATACAAAAGACAGATTGTATAAAATTTGTATTTAAGTTAGTAAAAATAATGTATAAAAGTTGTAGATAAGTTATAAATAAGTTTTATACTATATAATTAGTTATATAAAATACGTTTTCAGTTTATATGTTGTTGTAGATGTATCAAATTTATACGATTTTTATTTTTAATTTATATGTCGTTGTACCATACAAATTTGTATTCTGCTATTGTCACTTAAAATATCGTTCATAACCTTTTTTTTGCATTTACCCACACGTATTTATTTCTTGTCGTTCAATATCTGTCTCCTTTTTTTTTTTTTTTTTTTTTAATAAGAAACTAACGAAATGAGGAAGAGAATTACAAGGTAACTATAAAATTCTTATTAATAAGTAAAAGTTGTACGTTACAATGTATAATTTGGGGTGAAGGAAGGGGAAAAGGCAAGAGAAAGGGAAATTAATCATGACTTTAAATTGGAGGGGGTACATCTTATCGTAAATTGCTACCATGGCTCATAAATGAATGAAGGTGAAAAGTAAATTTGTTTTTTTAACAGGTAAAAGTAAAATAAAGAAAAGGAAGGTAAAATTCAAGGACAAATTAAATTACAAACAAACCGACCAAAATTTTTCTCTTTAAAAAATTCGTACACATGAATCACATTAAACTCCCCGAAAAATGGAAAGTATTTGACTTTTGCTCAACAAATAACTTGAACATACCATCTTCGGAGTACTAATTATTAAGAAGTAGAAGCCATTAGGAAGGTAAAAATCTCGCAGAAAAATAAGGAAAGAGGAGAGGAGAAAAAAAGAAGGGAAAATGGTGTAATTGAATCCTCTAATTTAAGACACTAATTATGAATTGTATATAATTAGTAAGTAATACTTGTTTAGGCTGAGTAATATATAAAATTATGACAATTTTATAAATAAGTTTCAAATATTGTATAGGACGAAAAATAATTCACTTAACCTAAGACGTGCTTTCTGTTGGGCCTAAAATGAGGTTGATTTGAAGTGGTCCACGATCATTGAACGTTAACAAAAAACGTGCTTTACAGATGGACTTAAAATGACACTATTTTGTAGTGTCCACGATCACTGAATCTCAACATAATCTGTGATTTATTGTTGGGCCTAAAATGACATTGTTCTGAAATGGTCCTCGATCACAAGTTATAGCTACTGTGATTATAGCATGCGATAAATTTAATTTTAATGATTTAAAAAAAGTACTTTAAAATAAATAATTAAAGAGAATTGGCAAGTAGATCGACATCCTTGAGCCTAATATTTTTGTCCAAAACTGCAAATATGATAAGTTGCTTGTTTGTTTTCTTTTCTTAATTGAACTGTGCAATGCTATCCATTGACATGTAAATTTGTTTTTAGATTTAAATTGAGTTGTAACTGTGTAATTTTCATGGGACTTGCCCAAATACAAGTGCATGAAGATCTAAATATAGTTAATGACCATGTATTTTCTATCATCCTTTCGTTTTACCTGACAAATTGCTACCTTGCAAAGGTACTCGACATCCTAATAAGAATAATAGATTACCATTTTTACTTACTTTATCGTAAACATTCATAGGAGATGCAAAGACTTGCTAACTATTGACAAATTTGAGTACACAATTTTATTTGCTTTCAACTGTTTAACATTTGCTAGTCTCTCGACACGCGCGTTAACGCAACGCGCGTGTATCTCGTATCAATGAAAAAAAACTTTTAAGAAAAAAAAATAATATTCGAAAGATGTGTTTGAATTTTAAAATAAACATTTTAGAACAATTCTTAAAATTGAAAAAATGTTAATTCTGTAAGGGGTTTGAAACTTTGAATCCAGCAGTTTGGTTCAATACTTGCTTCATATTGTGTGAACACATCTTATTAAGATTTAAGGGCTGCAATTCGTTATCACTGTTATGTAAGTATTAAAATCATCATTTTGACCACATAAACATACATAGAGGGAATTTGATCGATGCTTTGCAAATATTGCTTTCTCCATTAGGCTCGATTTCCTTTTCTTATTTCTCCAAGATCGATGTTTGTTGCTTTTATGTTCCTTATTTGATAGATCTTCCATTCTTCCAATTCTTTTCGACATTCTGAGCAAAAAAGAAAGAGATAGGCGTTACTTTAGAGCTAATCCATCATGTCCACAAATTCATAAACCTTTTGTCAAGATAATCTTTCATCCACTGATCAAATTAAAATTAATTTGAGGTTGAAAATATAACTACAATTATTGTTGCTTCCCGTGTAAAATTATATATATATATTGACAAAGTCGCGGTAAAAGCAAAGAAAAAGATGCCAAAAGAGTTTCACTTCAGTTTATAACTCGCTTAGCTTAGTGTAAGTTGCTTGCAAAACTTCTGATAGCTGGCTGCCGAACGGAATCATCGATCTAGATAGAAGGGTCGTTCACTCTCTATTCTTTGAGAGATTGCTTGCGACGGTAGCACTAGTAAAAAGAACACGGTTCTTTCATTTGTTTCATATGCCATCGGAGTTGAACTTCCAACCGAATTGACAATCTAAGTGAAGTTTTAAACTTTGACATGTCTTCATAGTTAATTTGGCATAGTTATTAAAACTCAAATAGTCTCAATATCTATCGTTGCTCATCCGCCATTTATGACGCGCAGACGGCGTAGCATATCATGAAAGAAGACATATTATCTAATAATATCATAATAGCATTTTTACACACAAAAAATCATCAAGATGAGAATAATAGTTAAGACGTCATTACATATAGATCATGCTTGGGTAAGGAATAATATAGTATATAGTAACACTTTGTGCAAGTACAAAAATTAAATGGAAACAAGATGCGAGATAACAACCTATGATGCAAACTTATATTAGGTAAATACTTACCCACATGGATGTTTTACAGCTAACTAAACGATTAACTTTAAGAGTCAATACATTCAAATAAAAATGCATATCACTTAATTGCTTTTGGTAAATTAAGCATCCAAGAAGTCAACCTACCAAGGAAAAAATTCCATTAAAGGAGAAGTAATTTGTTTGCATCGATTTAACAATCTGAAAATGTTTACAAAAGGAAAGATTTCATCGATCCACTTTAGAAAATAATACATGGCAAATAATTAGCAATCAAGAAGAGCATAAACAAACAACTAAAGAATTTCAACTTCCTAAACTCAGTTAAAAAGAAAAAAAATGAGGGTTTTGGAGGTGGTGGTTGGGGGGAGGGGAGGGAGGGGAGGGGAGCAGGTATATATTATTTTGTGAATTTTGTTTTTATTTTTAGTGATTCCCAAAGTCAAATAAGAATGAATACCACCATTAAGAGATAGATTTCAAGAGTAGAACAAAGATAAATACCAAACTCGACTTCCTAACGAAATGTTTGATGGATGTACTGACATTGGAAACTGGGGCAAGTGCACAAATAGCCATTCTCAGAGATGCTATTTAGAGATTGACCAGTACTTATTTTATCATGAAATTTTAAACTAAAATTTTTAACTTTAGGACAATTCAGGATATTTTTGTCCTAAAAAATTAAACTGAAAAACTGAAGTTCAGGATACCCTGGCTAATTCCTAAATAACAGCCTTCTAAAGTGGCTACCTTGTGTCATTTCTACAAACTATGCAACAAGGAAACATTTTTCTTAGCCCAATAGTAAAACGGGATCTTTACACAAATAGTCGCCTTTATTGTTTACTTTTGTATTCGGTATATATAGATTATAAATAAAAATATAATATATTATATATTAATTACACATCTATTACTATTTTTAGTTTAAGTGGTGAAATGTGCGGCTATTTGGGTTAATTGTAACAATCCCTTCTTTGTTGGATCAAACTTAAGCCCATAACATAAGGCCCAGCCTGTGAAAAGGTACATCTGGATTCTGGAATGATCAGAGCGAAAGTGAGGGAGGCAAAACAATGGCGGCGCGGCAAAAGTGACCGCGTGAAGTGTAAAATTTTCGCTTGAAAACGTTTTCAGCACACAACATATAAAGTGCACTGCACCACTCGCACCCTGATTTGAAGGACCAAACTGCACCCTACTCACCCCTACCGACGACATCCATATGTTATCGGCTTAGAGAGAAAACCTCGGGAACGTCAATTTCTACAGCCATTCTTCCTACTTTTCATACTCTCCTCCACTTACTCACTCACTCACTTTTCCCAAAAGAAAATTACACCCTCAGTTTGAAGCCCTAGTTCCTACACTCGAGATTCAAAGTCTTTCTTCGTCTCTCTCTCTCGATTGAAAAAAAAAAAAACTGAGGTAATCTTTAATTCCTCTAACCCTTGTAAATTTTGTTGGTCCACACTCTTGCAAACATCGTCTGGGTAAATGTGGGTAGAAACAAGAAAAATGGAAATTTGGGAGATTTTCCACATTACACTAAATTTATGGATTTTGCACTAGATTATTTATTCTACTGTTGGTTAGTGTTTTCTTTTTTCCTTTTCCCGTACCTTTAGTTTCGCTTTTCGTATTCTTTAGCTTATTACTAGAGCTAAAATTATGCAGATGAGCTTAAATTGTTCCGGTTACTTGAATTGGCTGCTGGATATCTTCTTCTGTCTGTCTCGTTGTTATAAATTACTAGTTTCTAAAGACAAGCTTTGGACTGATAGGCAAGAAAATTTATTTTTTAATTTAAAATGGAAGATTGTTTTTGTGAAGGTGGTGCTTGTGACAGCTTCTGTTCACGTAAACTATTCTACCTTGGTAGAGGAGATGAGTGAATAAGGTACTTATGTAACACTCAAATCTAGAGGTCAAGTATGATGTGAATTACAAACCAAATATTGCTACCAAATAGATACATATGTCTTTCTCAGAATTTATGTTATTCTCAAACTAAATACCAGAAAAGAGAAAGAACCAAGATTTAGCTTCCTTTTCCATTCAACTCTAGTAAATGCAATTTAGTTAGAGATGCATACATTTATTAAGTAGAAATCACGATCCTTTTTTCACTGTATGAACGTGTAATTGATGTTGAATTTTATTCTTATTCTGTCCTTGATTTCCTATTTTGACTTTACATGATGATTAACATGAATGCTAGCAAGTGTATATATTACATAATCCAAAGGAGGAAGATTTATGTGTAGTAATTTCTATGAATAAAGAAACAAAGTTTATTGTAAAGAGTATACTGCCACCTTTCTATGAATAAAGAAATAAAGTTCATTATAAAGACTATACTGCTACCTTTCTAGCATTTGGCTTAAAGTTATATTGAGTTTTAGTTTTACTTAGGAAAGTGGTCATTATTTTGGATAAACTGATGAGGAAAGTATGCTTTTGTAGTGAACTAAGATCAAGCTATTCAGTTGCTTGAGCTGTTGATGTTGGAATAGCCTTCTATCCTCTAAGGCTATCTCAAAGGTCATGAAGAAGTCCTTTCTCACAGCATCACGTTGTGATGTGCAGTATCAATCTGAAAAGCTTCTATATATCAATGTTTCCTAATCATTGTCTTTATATTTCTTCCAGAGACTAATAGTTTTGTAGGCCAGCGTACTCATCCGGTCCTCCCAAAACAAAGTTGAAATCTAGTGCTGTCATTGTGCTCAATCTGGGTAATTAACATTTGAAAAAAACTTTCTCATAATGTGGTTAACGTCACAAATTGTCAAATTCTAGTTAACCTAGGTTCGCTAGCTTCTTTTCCGGTCTTGTGTCAGAAGTAGCTAACTTAAGCCACTCCACTAAATGCTCTTTATTGATTGTGCTTTCTAGAAAATATTATTATCTTCTTTCCTCGGTATTTAATGCTGCAGCCCCATGCCATCAAGAAGAATGAACACCACTCACTGAGTTTTTTTGTGTTCATGGATGAATGGTTAAAGCGCCCAACCTAGTAAATGGGCAAATTGGTATGTCCGATTCTTGCTGGACAGGCCGAGAAGAGGTGCCTGTTCTCTTGCACTTGGGGGAATTGGATGGCTGTTTCGCTCTTTGGGACTTTCTTTATTCTTTTTTGGTTAAAACAAAGGGGCCCTTCCTTGAGAGGACTCAAAACTACAATTTATCTAACTCACCATAACCTCCCTCCTCAACTATTGTTAACGTAGTATGTTCGGCTTGCAAAAAAAAATCACTATATACAGTATATTCATAATTGAGTTTGTTACTATTTGATGCTACTTTCTCTTTTATTTTTTGTTGTTGTTGTTGTTGTTGTCTTTTTCCCCTTTTCCTTATCGTCCTTTGTCTCTCTATTCTTTCTTTCTTCTTTCTCTTCTTCTTCGTCTTCTTCCCTTCTCTCTCTATTCACCTTTTCTTGAGCTGAGGGTCTATCGGAAACAACCTCTCTACCTCCGACAGGTAGGGGTAAGTTCTGCGTACACACTACCCTTCCCAGACCCCACTTGTGGGATTATACTGGGTGTGTTGTTACAATATATTCATAATTGAGATTCTGGATTCTTTCAGAAGGCAGAAACAAATAGGCTAAGGGCTGTACCTTAATGATCCCTAACCATATTGATGTTCCTGAGTTCTAGTCTTTAGGTAGGTAAATTATAAGTTACACATTTACCAATTCTAGGGACTTTAGGTAGAAAGCAATGGAGGCTCCGAGAGCTGGTGCTATCTATTTCTGCTTCATATCCTTATTACTCGAGGGAGATCAATTAGCCTCCCTTGCCTCTTTGGTTCAGTTGCATTGATGAAGTCCAGCAAGCCAAAAGTAGATTAGTAATTAATAGTGCTTCTGTATAATGTGCACGGTGATGAACACATTAGAGAAACTGCCAGCAACCAAATGTCTCATCTTTTAACTGATTTCATATCAAGCATTAAACCTCATTATTTTAAGTGCACAATTGGATGAGCTTTTTTATTCTTTATCTCTCATGTTTTACACATTTGAATGCAATTAGTATAAGTTTTTTTTAAAGATCAACTTTGATTTGATATTTATGCTCATGCCCTTTTTTTTTTTGGGATCAGAGAAGCAATATTGTGTTTTTCAATTTGGAGTGTAAGAAATTCAGTGCCATGGCATTGTCTTTCTGAGAATTGGGGGAACAGACTGCTCGTGATCTTGCATTGAATATATTCATCTCTGCAGTAACTTAGAACTTGAGCACAGGGGTCATTCAGACTAAAATGAAGAGCATAAACTAGTGGAAGCAGGGATTGTAGGATATAAATGTAGGATAACTGTCTTCTGAAGACATTTTTAGTAACGCCAATCAGAAAGAGGTGAGACCACAGCTAGAAGATCAAACTGAGATGTCAACTATTGGAAACACAGCAGTGTCACCTGAAAAGGTGGCAAGAACAACTGTTTTGGGCCATAATAACACAGCTTCAGCAGGTAATATGTCTGAAAATCGTGGTGTTGAACAATCGGGAGATGCATGTGAAAATGCAGTTCAAAATCTTAACCTATCCCAATGTCAAGAGAAAACACCTGGTCGGCCTAGAAAAAGAAAATCTACTTCTGGAACCCCTATCAACAGTACTAGACTTCTGCGCTCAAAGTCAAAGGAGAAATCTGTAGCTTCTGAGGCAAATAATACTGTAGCAACTCATGAAGCTAATGAGGAAAAGAAAAGAAAAAGGAGAAAGAAAAAACAAAGCAAGCATATAGCTGTGAATGAATTCACAAGAATAAGGGGCCATCTGAGGTACTTATTACAAAGAATAAAATATGAGCAGACCTTGATTGAAGCTTACTCTGGTGAAGGCTGGAAAGGACAGAGGTTTGTTAAATTGTATCATAATTGTTGTGTAGTAAATGTGTGATGCCTTGTTGTATTTTTGTTGTACACAGTTTGTCCCATTTTTCAGTACTTGACCCGCTCATAGCTGCTTGTTACTCTACAGCAATATTTTCATATTTGTGAAGTTTGAATAGTATGCAAGATCGATATTGATGAAAGAAAGACATAATAATACTATAGTTCTTTGAAACAAGAGATGTTACTCTAAAAAATTCTAGTTTAATGCTTGTATATAGGGCTTCCCCACTATCAATAAAATTATATACCTTACCAGGAAAGGAAAAGAATTCTAGATTAGTTTTGTTTAAGTGATGATGGCTCGAGCTTGCAGGTGCACACCACTAACATTATGTTGTGAAGTAGCATCGTGAACCTTGTACAATCTCAATGCTTGTTGCAGGATATCAGTTCTTTTTCTTTGTTGGCAATATTGCATAATCATTCTGTTGATGTATGTTTTTGAAGTATTCCCGACTTATCAAAAAAATAAAGAATTAGTCGCCCGGGGGAGGTACTTTCGAGCTGCTGATGTGTTGCATTATTTGTGTTGCTTTGATATGATGGTCAAATTACTTGCTCTTTACTAGGAGAAAGCAGGTGTAAGCATATTAACTTTGTAGACTTATTGGTATTGTGCTTTGCTGACATTTGCCATTGACAAAGGGCAATGTGTTTAGCAACAGCCAGTTGCTATTGCCCCTATTAGCTGATTCTAGCTTATCGTGTCATGTCACATTTCTAAGGCAGGGAGAATGTATGTTATATGCTTAGTGCATTGTTATTTTTGTAATTATCTGCTGTTTCATACGGTGCTGCACCCTTTACTGCAGCTACCAGCTTAGCCTAGCTAAAATTATCTGGCCTGTTGAAAAGATAATATAGTAGAAGTTATGTTCATCTCTAGTATTTGTTTTTCCTTGCTTAGCTCACTTTTGCTGTATTTTCCTGTTTATTTAAAATTTTGAGGATATACTTTTCAGAGTCATTATTGGGTTTTGCAATGTTGATAATCTTGCAGCTTAGAAAAGATAAAGCTGGAGAAGGAGCTACAACGAGCCAAGGCTCATATTTTCCGTTACAAATTGAAAATTAGAGATTTGTTCCAACGTCTTGATACTTTACTTGCTCAAGGGAGACTTCCAGCATCTTTATTTGACAATGAAGGGGAGATTGACAGTGAAGATGTAGGATATACTTGTTGGCTGCTACTTTTTTACACGTCTTCACAGTGCTATGATGGGTTAACTGGATCTTTATTCTTCTGCAGATATTCTGTGCAAAGTGTAGCGCTAAGGATCTGCCAGCTGATAATGATATTATCCTCTGTGATGGCGCCTGTGAACGTGGATTTCACCAGTTGTGCTTGGAACCACCTCTGTTAAAAGAAGACAGTAATGTTCAATTATCCTGTTGATAGTTGTTCTGATAGCTTTTGTTTTCTCAAGTCTCGAATAACTTCACTACACTCATGGTTCTGTTGCTTCTCACTATGCTTGCAGTTCCACCTGATGATGAAGGCTGGCTTTGCCCTGGCTGTGATTGCAAAGTTGACTGCATTGACTTGCTTAATGATCTTCAAGGAACAAATCTTTCTGTTACTGACAGCTGGGAGGTTATGTCTTGATCATTGTTATTGGAAAATCAGCAGTTATTTTTTTTTTTTTTGATCGTTATGATCTTAAACATTGTTTCTAAGTGTCTTCTTCTAACATGTGTAGAAAGTATATCCTAAGGAAGCTGCTGCTGCTGAATCGGGGGAAAAGCTGGATGATATTTCTGGACTTCCATCAGATGACTCGGAAGATGATGATTACAACCCTGAAAATCCAGATGTAGAGAAGAATGATTCCGGAGATGAATCCAGTTCTGATGAATCTGATTTTTTCTCTGCATCTGAAGATTTGGAAGAAGTCCCTCCTAAAGATGATGAGATCTTGGGGCTTCCTTCTGAAGACTCCGAAGATGATGACTATAGTCCTGATGATCCAGATAAGAATGAGCCAGTTAAAGCAGAAAGTTCAAGTTCTGACTTTACTTCTGACTCTGAGGATTTGGGTTTGATAGTTGATGCTAATAGGCTGCCAGGTGATGAGCAAGGGGTTTCCAGTTCAGTAGATAACAGTAGGCCTAGCTCGGCTTCCCAAGAGGATAAACCCAAAGCTGGCCGAGCTAAAAGAAATTCGTTGAAGGTTGAGTTGTCCGATCTTATGCTGTCTCATAGCCCTGTTGTCTCTGGCAAAAGGCACATAGAGAGGTTGGACTACAAAAAGCTGCATGATGTAAGCCTTTCTATTATATTATTATTACTATTTTTTTTATTGTATGTGTCACTATTTTCGTATAATTATCCCATGTATGCTGCTTAGTTGTCTACTCTTTGTGTATATAACTAAAGCAGTACCTTTCAACTTTCTTGACATGGTCTTGCCTTGGTCAGTCTTCCGTTTTGGATTAGGAGCATGAATTTACTGACGTACTCCATGTAGAATTTCCGTAAGAAAACATGGAAAGTTTAGTAGCAATAATAATACCATTTTCCTTGAGCAGTTTATGCTGCCATTATTTATGAGATTAGCGTACTCAAAATGATGCTCCTGATCTTTTTAGCACAAAGATTCAATTACTGTTTGGGTTATTTTCTTGACTTTAGCGTAGATGCAACTTATCTATCCTCGAGCTGTCATTCACATTAACATAATTTTCTAGTTCTATCATCAGTAAAACTGGTCGTGAGAGCTTATTCTCTCTAGGACAAGGATAGAAGAAAAAATGGGAACACAAACACAATACCCTTGTGAGTTGGGACAAACATTTAATCTATTTGTGATTGGGTATTATTGATCAGTTTCCACCTGAAATATGTTATGGTTAAAATTTTAAAATATCAGATTGTGTGTGGCATATATACAAGAACTGGATCACTGAGTTTTACTAAAAAAAAGTTTCAGGGCAAAAACATGCGGAGTGCATGCCCGTTTTGGCTGACTTATAAGCTCTTACATAAAAAAATGCAAATGGAGTTCTAACATCTGAGTTGGCCCAAGTCCTTATAATAGGTGCTTAAGTTGTAAAAGCAGTCAAGCACTTGTCATTATAGTGAACTGTTGTTACTCTTTCAACTTTCAAAGAGGTGCATGACTAATGTTTAGGTTGCTGAGGTATCGATTTCACTGAATCCAGTAGCCGACCTTCTTTGCTGTTTTCCCTTGTTGGTTACTTGATATAAAGGTCATCCCTTGGAAAGAAAGAGAATGACATTTTTCTTCCAAAACACGGCTTGTAACTTTCATATGATGTGGTTCAGCTGGTAGAGCTGATGGACAATTACTCTGATACAACCAAGTTGAAATGTCGAGCTTGCAAATTATCTTGGAGTTTAAAATGTGAAGTCTTAACTGCTATTTTTAGGGGAAGATTGAGAAAATCGCTTATCTGCGATGGGACATATTATTTTTCTTTATTGTATAACATAAACTAAGTTCTATTATACGGGAAAAACAGTGATTTATTTCATTGAAATGGTACGTCTCTGCATGTCATATTTCATCGATCATATATGTGCTTGTGTTCTTCAATGTGGCTCCTTATCTTTTTATATTCCACCTGCTTGGGTTGATTGCTCAGATCACTTTTGTATGAAGGAAACATATGGAAATGAATCTTCTGATTCTAGTGATGAAGATTTTGAGGGTGGTCCTTCACCCAAGGTGAGAGAGATCAGAAGTGCCAAAGCTGCTATGACTTCTCCTAGTTCGACTCCAGCAGATACCAAGTACCAAAATGGGAAGCAGAAAGGGAGTAGACATACTTCTGATAGGGGTCTCTGTGAGAAACTCAAAATTGGAGGCATGGACACCTCTGAACCTCGTTCAAGTGGTAAAAAGAAAACATATGGGGAAGGTGCCATCAAGGTATTGAGGGCTTTACTCTGGTTCCAACTTTTTACGTATCTGATCAGTGTTTATAGGTTCAGCAACATCTTACTTTCCATGAAATTAAAAACAATTTTATTGAATGTAGGAGGTCATTGTTATGTCATCCTTGAACAAGTTGTATACAATGGATATCATAAACTAACTTTATTAGCTATTAAGCAGAACTTGTTTACTCTTTTATTGCCTCCGAAAAAGAAAGTAGTAATACTTATTTGTAGTTGTGCTTGCCTAATATGGTAATGTCCTCTGAAAGAGAGTATTTTTAAAAAGTTGTATGGATGTATGATTTTTTTTTTGTTTTTGTTTTTGTTTTGAATATCGTGGTTTTTTTGAATTTGCTTGAAGAGACAGCTTGATTAGTTTTAGAATGAATTGTGACTGAAGGCTTCATATGGCAGACCCACCTAGTTTGTGATTTAGAGCAATTGATGACTTATTTCTTTACTTTACTAAAAGAATATTCTCTGTTAGTTTTCATGCATTTCCCTTCAGCTCAATTTTTTTGGGGTTGCAGAGGCTCTACGAATCCTTCAAGGAAAATCAGTATCCTGACCGTGATGCAAAGGAGAAGTTGGGTAAAGAATTAGGCCTAACAGCTCACCAGGTTTTATGAGTTCTCCCTGGCATATGTTAATTTCAGCTTCGTCGGCTTTTTCGCCACTTGTGTCTTCGATTTTGCTTTGCTGCTGCCCTCTTTTTCCTTAGTTTCTTTTTGTCAAATATACAGGTCAGTAAATGGTTTGAAAATGCTCGTCATTGCCATCGTCATTCTTCTCGCTGGAACTCAATTATGAGTCAAAAAGTGTCGAAAGAATCTCCTTCCTCACCAGATATAATGGGAGAACCACTTGGAACTGAATCTAAAAGCACCACAAACAATGTTTTGTGCAATGGGGTTGAAAAAATGGAACCACCAAAGCAATGTCTTAATGGAGAAAAATGTCATGCAATAGATAATAAGAGCGAGGGAGAGTTGCTGATACAGGAGGCCAGTGGGAAAAAATCTAGAAAACCAAAAGCAAAAAATGATAGCACAGATCGAGGATTGGATGACACTCCCAGCAATAAGACTTATAAGAAGCAGAACGCACAGGTTGATACCCCGAATTCTCAGAATGTCCGTAGAAGTAGCAGGTTGCAAAAACAAGGCTGAGTCATGGAAGTGCTGAATTCTGGAACAAACAAATACTTTGAGTGGGATATAAATCTACCTGGAAAGCTTTTTGATCTATGTGAATGGTTAAGATTGAAATATTAGCCAGACGAGGGGTCCGACACTTATATACACAGCGGGGTTTTGGGGGACACAGATATGTGGAGCCCTCACGTCTATCCAACAGCATTCTCTAGGTGAGTAGCAGAATTTGTTCTTAGCAGTGAGGAAAGCTGGAAGTAGCATTCGCATTTCACCATCCGTATTGGATGTAGCAGGACTTCTGGAGCTGTTCTATTTAAATTTTGATAAAAGTTTACATTTTTGTCTAAATTTTACGGTAGACATTGTCTGATGTTACTGTGTTGTACGTATTGCATATTAAACTATTTCTTCCTTTTTATTTATTTGGCTTTCGTCGTCCTTCTGTTGTAACTGCTACAGTAAAGATGAGCCTATTTCAGTTGGATTGCCGCTCAGCCTGTCTGTCATTCTGGAGAAGCATTTAATGTGACAGTATCATTTGTTAAGAGCCGAAATTCACCTAGCGTAGAGTATATGACATAGTGTTGAACTTTCTACCTCTTATTTTCGACACAAGATGTAGTTGTGACAGAATATCCCTTTGAGGGTGAGGAGTAATTTGGCTTGGTTTCTGAAATCCAAAAGTGCTTATTTTTATTAAAAGAAAGCAATTATTTGGGAGAGGAAAGGTTTTGAGGGGGGAAAAAGTGACTTTCCAAGATAAAAATATTTTACCCGGAGTTTATATTTTCCATACCATTTCTTCTTAAGTCTATTCGTTTATTTGTCATTTCTCAGCTATAAATACAACCTTCTTCACCTCTAACTATATTTAATTTCTTTTTCAATATTGTTATATGTTGATTTCTAAAGGACAAAAAGAATACTCCCAAGGAGATTGGAGAATCGTGGCTTAAACTGTAATTTACATGAATAAATTATTTTCCTAGCAAGGAAGTCACGCTTAGAAAGATAATCATGTTGATTCCAATTTTGTCATGCTATTTGAAATCATTTCTAAAAATGCTTGTATTGTTGCCTGTTGAATTACTAATTAAATGTTCTTTTATCAGATAACTTACCTGGCTAAATGTCCTACTTCTTACTTCTCACACATTCATGTGATCTGCCGTAAGATGGTGTTTGAATTGACTTTTAAAAAGTACTTCCTCTGGTCCATAATAAGTGACCTTTTGGCCTTTTATTTTAGTCCAAAATAAGTGTCATCAAGAAGGATTCCCCCCCCAAATTTACCCTCATTTGCATATCCAATGTGTCAAAATAACAATATGCAAATTTTAATTAAGGGTAATTTAGTCAATATACCTTTTTTTCTCTAGGAGTTAGTATTTTCTTTAGGGGTGTGACAAATGTTAAAAAGTTACTTATTATGGACCGAATGGACTAGCTTATAAGCTAAAAATCAAAAGTCATAAGTTGGTAATATCTTTTGGCTTTTGACTTATTTTTATACTTTTTATGCCTAAAAGTAAGTGTTTTTGAGCACTCTTTATCATTGTCAAACACCGCAAAAACTAAAAAAATACTTGAAAGTCAATAAACACTTAAAATAAGTCGATCAATAACAAAGTCTTGGGGTACATTTTGTAATAAGGATAACTTTTAAGTTTATTAGCAAAATGGTATTCTTTGGCCTTTAGGTAGCTCTTAAGTTTTCCTAATTGTGTTTTAGGTTAGGTTTTGACAAGAGCACTATTTGTAGAAATATGTGTCGTTAGTTTATAGTACCTTTGGTCCTCCAATTATTAGTAAATTCGAATTTTGACCAATGTGATTGATGGTTAAGCATATATAACCTTCAATTAGTTGTAATGCACTTTTTTGATCCTTATGCTTGCATATTTAACAAATATAATGAACTATCAACTATTAAACTATTTAACTACCCATGCGTTATGATGAATTTGTATCGTTGCTTTATATTTTGAGGACAATTAGTTTTAAAAATAGCCAAAGTTACAATTTTTCCTATATAAAGGGACCAAAACCACAAATTTATTAATTACAGGTTAAATGTGCGTGGCCAAATACTGTAAGGACCAAAACCAGAATTCATCAATATCTGCCGAAAGTGCTATTATCCAATTGTGAAAACTAGTTTGACTTATTTGTTATTTTCATAAATAAAGACATCTATGTTTGGATCCGCAATTTATCTTTTTTTTGGAGAAATTGCTAAAAGTTTTTCTAATTTAAAAACTCGTCGAACACTACCGAATCCCGGGAAGTGAAATTTGTTGAGTTAGGTGGATCGGAAAATGGAGTGGGAAAGTGATGAGAGAGAATTAAAGGCGGCGGGAGCTGAACTTCTGCCGGAGGGAAGGAGGGGACTCCGAATTCACGGCTGGGAAATTGAGTCTCGGAGGCGTTCCATTCTCACTTCTCTTCAGCTTCAACAGTACTCTTTTTTCCCTTTCTACATGTGCAAAATTCAATTAAGCACTGATTTTGTTTTCGTGAATGCAACTTGCTTTTATTCATGTATAATAAGCAATTTAAACTAGACTATCTAATGTATTTCTTACTAAAGCTAGGATAATTTCAACCCTCAATGTAGGAATTTGGGCGTGTTTCATTTTACATATTTCGATATACAGAAATCCTGTGTTTAAAATTGATTTTTTCTTTTATTCGCTTTGAAATATGCGGATTCAAGTGCTCCTTTCATTCCCTCAAGCTGTCTTAGTTCTATATGAACATTTACTTACAGACTTTTTATGCTTTTTTTTATAAATGAGAAATTTCCAAGGGCCAGTAGCCCACGGTTCTAAACTCAATGAATAATGGGTCTACCCCTCTGCCTTGTCTAGTTAAATATCAGGCTTTTGTCATGCGCCTAACCCACACATCACAAGCTGTGCTCTTACCACTCTACCAAAGCCCCGGGGGCATAAACTTTTTATGCTTTTGCGTATAATAGTTTGTATCCTCTTCTTGTCAAGCACACCTCTCTCTTCAATGTCTTGAAAGGGTCTAATTCCTCCCTAAATGGCTTGATATGCATACAGATGGGAAGAGGAACTCCAGACCTCTCACTTGCCAGAGATGGTATTTGGGGACAATTCTTTGGTGCTTAAACATGTGAATACTGGCACGGAAATTCACTTCAATGCATTCGATGCTCTAGTTGGTTGGAAACGCGAAGCATTACCACCTGTTGAAGTTCCAGCAGCTGAAAAATGGAAATTCAGAAGGTATTATTAGTTTTCCAATTAATTGCAGCTGATGAAAGAAAAAGAATCTGCTAATATTTCTGAATATATTAGAGGAACATCTTTTAGGAGGTTCACAGAACCCTGAAATAGCTGTAAACATGCACCTCCTTTCGGGTGGTTAAATTGCCTAAAAAACTCATTCAGTCTACAATGTGCACCAGGAGTGAGTACCGATTTCAGTTTTTCTATTTGGGGGGTTGGGACTTTTTTCTTTGGGGGGTGGGGGTGGGGTTGTGAGCAAGAAGTCAGGTGGGGGATTAGCAATAACAAAACCAAAAATATTGATGTTTAAATTGAGGACTACAAGAGTGTGCAGTCTATAAATTCCTACTAATTATATCATGTATTCTGGATCCTCATTTAGTTAACCTCCTTTTATTCATCTCTGTTTCTTTTCTTGGGGAGGGATACCTTGCATTTCAGCCGTTTATGAAAGCTCCTTCACTCAGCTTATGTTTGATAAAAGTTGCGCGTGTAATTGAAAAAGAAAGATAGGAAAGCAGAGAGGACATTGTGTACCTTTACTAGGAGGTACTGGCATGGTGAAGTTTACAACAATCCTAGAAGAATAAGTGAGCATTGCCCTTGCCCTTTTATTGAGATCCACACTCTTAGACTTGTGCTTTTTCTAGGCTAGTACTATTGTTGGAATGTGGCCATCTCATGTAAAAGCTTTTTAAATTTTAGGAGAGCGCGCACTTTTGATTAGTTAATTATATTATGTCTCAAGTCGCCCTCTCACATGTCGGCTTGATTCTGTTTCATGGGCCAAAAATGTGGAAATATCATTTGCCTTTTGGATGGCAGTGAGATTAGATGGTTATACTCCAACATGGAATTAGAGGAGACAGAGGTCCTAGGCTCAAAACAAACTTCTTTTCAGCTATGTGACCAAATATAGTAAAAATAAAATATAAAAGTCCACTGGTTAAATTTTTTTTTTTAAAACAAAGAACTGTATGAAGGCTCTAGTACATTTTTGGTACTTGCTGAATGGTTCTTGGCACATTTGAAATGCTTAAGCTCTGTAGAAAGAGAACTAAAGCAAATCAAAAGGGAGAAGAAAAACAAAAAAGAAATCGCAAAAGAAAAAAAAGAAAGAAAAGAAAAGAAAAAGGCCAGCAACTGTCTTGAATGTTGTTCTTCATTCTTTCCTCTTACCATGGTTGGTAGCTTATAATAACAACAGAATCTAGGAGCATGTCTAATCTCTTACAACATTGGATTACAAAACTAATGTCATGGATGATGATGATCTGTTTACTTTGCTGCTGGCTTAAAAGAATGTTGAGGCCATTGAATGATTCTGATGCAGGACTTAGACAACTAAAACTCATATGCTTTAAAGCAGATTATGCCTTTTACTTGGTGTTCATTTCCTTCTTTTCCCTTCAGAAATAGCTTTGATATCTACGGTGAAAGTGGGCCGACAGAATGCCCACTCTCTCTCTCTCTCTCTCTCTCTCTCTCTCTCTCTCTCTCTCACTCACTCACTCATTGATTTGTGTTTTTTTTGCAGTAAACCTTTGCAAAAGGTGGTGCTTGACTATGACTATACCTTCACGACACCTTACAGTGGAAGTGAAACTTTCGATACGAATGCCGAGGTCTGTATCTTTTATCATTGGAGTAATACTTTTTAAAGTTTGATGTCGTTTTATTATTCATTAGCACTTTCTAAATTGTGTTAAAGCTAATAGGCAAGCTGGTTTAATGCTTGCCACCGTGGTTGCGCTGTTTCATCAGTTATTTTGTCCTTTATCCTCCTGTCATTGACTCGAATGTTGTATTTTTAAGTTACACTTTAGCAATAATCGCTGATTACTTGGAAAGTTAATTCATTTGAATGGGAACTTTTTCTTTATATTCCTTCTTCTATCTTTTCCTTTAATTATTGCTCCTTCGCCGTCGAGCTCCAAGTTATTTGAACTATTCTTGTTGCTTTTGTATAATTAGCGCGTAAGAGGGTTATCAAATGAAAGCAGCTGCAGTCTTCAATGGGAGGATTGCACGGAGAAAATTGATTTGGTTGCACTTGCATCAAAAGAACCTATTCTCTTTTATGATGAGGTTAGTGACTCAGAACGTGGTGATTTCTGGGTCATGTGACTGAGTAATGTTATCCATTTTCTACTTGTGTTACTGTTACCTTCTAGCACCCAAGTTTATTTCATTGTTTCATTCAACAGATCATCTTGTATGAGGATGAACTTGCTGATAATGGAATCTCACTTTTGACTGTTAAAGTGGTAATGTGGTTTCTGGCTTTTATTTGGTCATATCAATATGGCTGACTTCCAATTCACTGAACGACTTCTGTGTATTTGTAGAGAGTCATGCCGAGTGGTTGGTTCCTATTGCTGCGTTTTTGGGTGAGTGGATCTGTTGCAAATTCTACATAAGCAATTACTACCATGGTTCCTGAGGAATCTGTTCTTTGCACCCGAGTTATTGTTTGTTTATCTCTTTTACTGATGGTTGGATGCGTTACACAGCTTAGAGTTGATGGAGTGCTTATGAGGCTAAGAGACACTCGTTTACATTGTTTATTTGGAGACCATATGAAATCAGTTATTCTTCGAGAAAGCAGCTGGAGAGAAGCCACATTTCAAGCGTTGTCTTCTGTGAGTGAAATATTATCTCTATCTGCATTGTCTGTCACTACTGGTGCCTCCCTAAATTGTTCTATAGACATCATAGGTTGTTTGGCATACTAGAGGCCCATTTTATCGACTGTTTGAGTAGGCAATCTCAATGTTCCTTTACCTTTGCACTTTTAGGGAGAAACCATTCATCCACTCCTTGTCTAGGTTGATTGGCATGTTTCACAATCCCTAAGGGGTTGTTGATGCAGTACTGGTCCAGGATACTCTGGTGCAGAAATTAGTTACACAGAGCAAAATATTTGACAGGTTTCAGGGAGGATTTTCATTAAAAATTGATTAGGACTTCGGAATAAGATTGCTTGTGTAGTGACAAGTGAGATGAAGAAACAGATCCAACGGCAGTGAGAAAAAATGCAGGAAACAAAGAAGAGGAGCAAATGGGAGAAAAGGGGTGGGAAGGTGGACAGTCCTCTTTACCCTAAGCTATCTGTGCATACCACATTTTCAAATCATAATCTTCTTCATAAGCATACCATTACAACTCATGTTTCTATTACACCTAATAATAATAAGAAGCATTAGTCTTAGAGATCAAAACCTCATGCCTTTGAAAATCAGGGGACTAAGTTTTAACTAGACATTTTAGAGATTTCTCCTAGATTTTACAAGGACTTAATTATACTTCAAGAAACGGGCCTAACCACTATAACAAATGCCCTATTGTGCAAGTGCACACAGGGAAAAATGAAAAAGATAGAGAAGTCTTAAGGAAAAGTAGTTGGCCTCCCTTTTACCAAAATTTCAAAATATCCTTTACAATTGATTTTAAAAGTCCTTGAAACTAATGTCAGCACTATTTACACGGCATATTACAGACACTGTCTGTATATGGGCTTTAATTGTTCCATGTAAAAGCAACTGCTAGGGATGATGTGATTATCTCAGTCCTCTTTGAAGTATATTCAGCCTCAGTTGTATTGTTGATAAGAATTTTGAGAGAGTTCAGTTTAGTTGGTCCAACTAAGTGACAGATCTCTCTCTTCTTGTATACCTGTTTTCAGAAAAATCATTACTTTAGACGTGCACTTTGTATCTCGTTATCACTTCATTTATATGTTAAGATTACTCAGGTGTTAGATCGCATTTTGTTTAACTTTTATTTGTTTTGTAGAATTCTGTCACTAATCTTCTTAATTTCTGCAGAAAGGATATCCTTCTGATTGTGCTGCGTATAGTGATCCAAGCACTATTAGCGAAAGGCTTCCCATCATAATGCAGAAGACTCAAAAGCTCAGTATCGAAATACCATGTAAGCAATAAGTGTGATCAACATTGTTGTATCAGATTCTTCATTCTATGTTCCTCCTAGTTGTGGAATTTGGTGAATGATAATTAATCTTCAAGGAGATTATGGAATTATTTGACCTTATGAGTATCGCCACAATTTGAGTGCCTGCATCCTGTCATTCTTCTTCTTCCGACTTTTTCTGCCCCATGCAAGTGTTGTCTAGATCTGAAGAGAAATCACACTGCATCAAGACGTGCAAAGAGCACCAAAACATGGTTGGTGCCTTGAATGAATGGAAGAGTGGAATGGCACAGTAGTGACTAACTGAATATTACATTGGAGACTTTTAAAAAGAATCAAAAGGCTCTATGAGCGATAAAAATACTAGGTAATTTCTCCTATCTACCTAAGCCTTGGTGAACAGAGTTATCTCCTACCTCTGCTGCTGCTGGGAAGTAGCAGATATCAGGTGGAATCGTCGAGGTACGTGTGAAACTTCCTCCCTTGATATGAGATCTGGTTGAGCAAACAAATTTGTTGTTCGAGAACTTTTTGGCTGAGGAACAAATGTCATTTGGGAACTTATTGATGAAGGACTTAGTTAATAAACCAACGACATAATACCCATTTATGTGATGACAATTGTCAACTTATGGTCAACATTATTGCAAAAGTTTAATAAAGGCAAAAAGGCCTCCTAGCCACTTAAACTTGCGTCAGTTTGTCATCTCGGTAAACAAACTTACAACTTTCCCATTTAGATACTCAAAGTTGAGAGAATAAGTATTATTAAATACCTCTGACCGTTGACCATGCTTCTGTGGCAACGCCGTGTGTGATGTGGCAATAGTTCGTGCCAATCTCGCGAATTAGACGCGTTAATTCAGTTTATTGGAATAAAAAATACTAAAAAAAGACAGAAACTAAAAATGAAAAGAAAAACCCAAATGCCTGCAGGTACTCCCCCTCTTCATCTTCTTCGTTACCCCTCTCATCACAGTCCTCTTATCTCTTCCTTTTTCTTTTATTTTTTTCGTTAACACTTCCCCTTTCCTTCCAATTCTTCTTCTGTCTTGACACAAAAAGAAAACTCTTTTTCCTCTTCCTCTGTATGTTCCGTCGTTCATAGTTCCGAAGCAAAAAATCTTCGAACTTAAAATTGAATCAGTAAAAGCCGTAGTATTTCACAACAAAGGAATCAAAACTTAAAAAATGAGCAGCATAGGAACATGTTGTGACTTATCGGTGACGATATTCTCGCCAGACGGCAAAGTATTTCAGATCGAATATGCTGGCAAAGCCGTCGATAAAAATAGAAACGAGTTATTCAGTGGTGCTTAAAGGTTCTATGGTTGGGTCACACTTTGACCATTGATGGCATGGGGGTTTGGTGGGCTCCTGGCAGAGCTATGCAGATGATCTAATGGGCGGAAAATCCTATGACAATCGTTCACTCCATTTGAGTGAGACGAGTGAAAATGAGTGTTTTAGGGTCTTTAGGTCAAAAATGAATGGGGAATAGTCGGTGCTTAGTGGGTTTTCGCGCCTTACACGTGGCAGGTTTTAATTCGTTTATTGCTGACTGGGTTGCCACGTTTGTGAAATTGTAATGCACGCGCTATGATTTAACGGTCGGAGGTGTTTATTAGTTCACTTATGCTCAAGTTGAAGTGTTCATATGGGAATTTTGAAAGTTTATTTACCGGCATGACAATCGGGTGCAAGTTTAAGTGGCCAGGAGGCCTTTTTGCCTAAAATAAATAAATACTAAAGTTTGTGCTTTTATCAACAGAACTATTTAGTGTGATTGGCCAAAGAAAAAGAATCAAGGCTACACATGAGAGAGCATGTTGCAAACCTAAGATAAATATATAAAAGTGTCCTTGCCAGGGTAGTGATGTTGATTCTTGGTACTAGTTAAACTTTAGTCACAACCCAATTTTTCCCTCCAAAATTACATTCTTAGAATTTTTTTGGGTAAAGTGCTCTATTAGTACGTGTAATAGAGATTGCCTTCAACTATAGGGTGTGGTTCTGATCTATATAAACTGTAAGATTACAAAGTCCATTAGGATATGGTCTGTACTAATACAACTAGGGCAACGATGAGATCTAAAGGGGAATTCTCCATTAATCGGCCAAGCAGGGACAATAGGTTCAATGGGTTAAACTAATATATCTTAGATAGTGAAGGGCAGTCCCGAAAAGTTTATGAAGTGTTCAAGCATATATGCAGCATGTAAAGAAATAAATGAAATAGTCAGAGTTGGAGAGTGGCGATTTGTAAAATGTGAAAGGAATAAAATTTCCTAAAAGTGTTATAAGCTATGTATTAGAATCTTGTATCGTTTTTACAAAAAAATTTATTACGCACCTAATTTACATTCCCTAGTATAGGTGACTGTTGAATTTTAATATCTAAACTGGTGAGCAAGTGGTGCTGGGTGACTTTTTGTCAAATCGCTACGAAAGATAAAAGCTTCAAAGCATTCACCAATGACATAAAAAATTCAAGGTGAGGGTGGGTGAGGAGCGGAGGTGTTATGGCCTGTGCTAACCCTCCTTTTTAACTGCCTCATGTCAGGAGAAGATCAACACTTTTTCCTCAGAAAAGTTCTTATGAGAAAGTGCATGGTATGCAATATCTTTGAGGAAGCACTTCTTCCCCAAAGTTTTGAGATGCTCAAAACTTGAAAGTTGCCAGATTGAGAAGTGTAGTTCTATTTGCTACTGGCTCTGAAATATTTTAACTCCAACTGGTAATGTGGGTTCCTAGGTATCTTGTGAAGTCACATAGGTCAAACATTTGGTGCTACAATGAGATATTATCTTACGTTGCTATCTGTTGTGTATTAGCCAATTTGAAAGTTGAGAGTTTGACTAGTAGGTCTGCTATTTCTGGAGAATCTGATAGCAGTAGCACTAGTATACTGCTCTGAACATTTAGTGTGATTACTGACATGCTTTCGCACCAACCTCATAAGCATTTTGTAGAGAATGGCATGCTGACTCTGGTGCTGAATAAAGTAGGCCTAGATTTCTGTTGATTTTGGCTTGTCAAAGTATAAAATGATCTCATTTAAATCTGTATTTCATGTGTGGGGGGCAGAAGTTCACAAAATTCTAGGAGTAGTGCAATTGGTGGGTTTCTACATTGCTGCTTCATGCAGTACTTTAAAATAAGTGTTGTGGCTGACTGCTGACTGCTGACTGGAAGGCGTTTTGATTTCTGTTTGTTTGGCATGTGGAAAGAGGTCCAACTTGCATTTGATATGTTGAAAGCAATAGAGGTGAAGGCCCACTCATTACTTTCACAGTGTACTATGTCACTACTTAATCCTGATCACCATTCACCACCATCTAAAATTACAAGATGTAGGGAAGAAAAGGGAAAAGACTAGCTATCCTTTTCCTTCTCTTACTTTGGTCAAATATTTCTCTCAGTATGAGGACTCTTTCATAGCTTCCATCTGGCACTAATACCTCAGTGCTCCCTTTCACACACTCTTCCCTCTCATTCTCTGCATTTTGCAAGTTTACCTCGTTAAAGTTCGTCGATAAACCAATAGACAATTGTTGCTTCCTCTAAAAATCTAATCGGAATTTGTCTAATTTCTTGTAGCTTAAACATATTGCTTCTGGATTGCCGGAGCTTAATACAAAAAAATTATAAATGCATAATTCAGTAACCTTCTGCCACTATTTGGGAGAGAGTAGGGTGTTAAAAAGTTGTTCTAGGTGCAGTAGGAATAAAAGCAACTGAAAAGTACATATTACATCTTAGATATCATTCATCTGACAGGTTATAGCTGGAAGTCTTGACATTTAGGAGCACTGCTTCTCTAGGATCTTTTTTAAATCTAAATTGGTGTTCGCATATCATACAGTCAGTTCATGTGTTGATGATGAACCAAGCTGAAGCTGTTACAGGAGAGGATAGTAAATAGTTCCATTTATGATGGATGAGTAGAATAATTACAGCTTGAGATTGAGATCAATCTTATTTGTATTTGAGGCCTGGTCTTCTGATTGTTGTGGATTTAGTCGGAAACTTCCTGGCCACTTCAAGTCAAATCTTTCATCTACTTGATTGGGACGTGATGTCAGTTGAAAGCCTGCACTAGCCTCGCTGAACCTTGCCACTGTTTTACTTGCATCTCTGCCAGTTTTATGCACAAGTGAGTGGGGAACCATGCCAAGAGATCTGTACATGGGATTGTTGATAGGCAAAGCCATCATTGTCATCATCCTCTGGGACTGATACTGTCTCACAGCTCCTCTTTCCCTCTTGTGAGCATTCTGATGACCTCCTAGAGCCTGTGAACTGTAGAACTTTCTCATGCAGAAGTTACATGAATAAATCTTACCTGGAGTAGGTCTTGTCTGTGACTCAGATTCTTTAGATGTTGAAGGTGAGATTCTTCCTAAGCTTAAACTCAACCACTCTCGTTGATCACTTCTCATTCTGCTGGCTGTTGCAGTAAGTAGAAATCTTTTTTTCCCTCCCCACAAGCAATTTAAAATTTGTAGATGTAGTTAGAGGCTTTATGGAGATACTGACCAAAAGGACTCTTAAAGGGCTAGAGATCAGAGAGGCAAGGAATAAAAATGAGATCATGCAGGAGGTGAAGGTGAGATTAGGTATTGAAATTTATCATCTCTTTTCACTGTCCCCACCTAGTGAGGCTTGGTGTTCCGGGGGACAATGCTTACGTCATGTTTCACTGCAGTCCCTGTCAACCCTGTGATTCCCACCTTTTTTTTTTTCTCTTTTATCTAATCAAATAATTCTGCCTTTAACAACTTCTCGTTGGAGTTGATCTAGACTGCCAATTACTATGATTCAATTTATCGTCTAATCATAATCTTACAGTTTGTTTTGTCTGACGTTTTGCTTCTTCTTCTAATGTAGACTGTGATATAGGATGTATTAGATTATGCTGGTATTGCTCTTTAGCTGTATGATAAGAATTTAGAAGCCACATGACTGAACTTTATGGGTTTGAGATCACTTCAAAAGGTATATATTCTTAAGGGATCTGGCAGCTTGAGTCAGATTATAGCTTGTCCAATTTTGAAGAATTAGTTGGTATTTCGATAAGGATATTTACCCGATAGATCTGAGAATAGATTTCATGCACTGATCCTCTCTATCATTTTTCCTGTTATTTTGCTAGTGTTGGGGTAAAATTTTGTAGTTTGCGAAAAAATTCATATAAAGTAGGTGGGGAAGTATTATAGAGATGGAACCCACCTGCAGAGAGTTTGTTTCCCTTGTGAAAGAATGAGTGAATGAGAAGCTTTAGGAGCAGAATGTAGATGTAGGAGTGAGTGGTGGTAGAGTCATACTAAATTGAGTGTGGCTTGTTTCAATGTCTGATGGAGTGGTAGGGTCCAAAGATTTGGCAATAATAGTGATTAAAATAGGAAAGAGATGAGATAGCATCTTTGCCAACTTTGTTTAGTATTTTCTTCTAAACATGAGTATCTATGTGGGTGTCTTCATGTTGGGGTTTCTTTCCTGACAGATAGTGGGCATTGTATATGAACAGCAGAAAGCCCAGTTCACCATGAGATAAAGATACCCCCCCTCTCTCTCTCTCTAAATAATTAAGGTGTTAGAATGATTTGATAAAAAAATTGAGTGAAAAGTATTTGTGCTGAGTAACAGATGGAGTAATAACTTTTGCAACATGGTCACCACCGTTATTTGAAAAACCAAAAAAGAACTTCTGCAATTGAAGCTAGAATTATCATTTGGTGACTGTCACTTGATGTCTTTCCTTTTATGGAGCATCCGATTATTGGTTGAGGTTCATGTAACTAAGTCTTCTACTGTCACATAGGTTGAGGCAATAGTCAGTTCAATGTTGTCCTGTTTTATTTTTTTGATAAAGGAGTGTTGTCCTGTTTTAAGATTGTCCGTATTCTAGACATTGTAATAAGAGTTACGTTTTCCTACTTATTAGTCTTTTTTTTTTTTTTTTTTTATAACCGTGGCCAGCTTGTGCGCACCTCGACTAATTCCACGGGATACCGTCCACCTCCCACCAGCAACAGGTACCAGGTAACTCTATCCACCAAAGCTTGGATAGATGAGAAGAAATCACCTAGTATTTGCCTCTGCTGGGTTTTGAACCAGAGACCTCATGGTTCTCACCCACTTCATTGACCACTAGGCCACACGGGTGCTTTTCCTACTTATTAGTCTGTTTCGTCATTAGTTCACCTCCAGAAAATGAAATAGTATTTTTACATCCCAAATGTCTCAAGAGTCAAGAAGTATGGTGGGCCACACTTTTACACTTGTTAAATCCATTTATACCTCTTTCTTATAATGCTAGGAATGTTGTGGTTTGTCTATCTTTTCCTTTTTTTATTATGATTGCACACTACCGCTGAGTAATTTTACCCACTAAAACTAGATAGATGAGAATAGATCATTTATTGTTTTTTTTGTCTCGGCTGGATTGGAGTCATGTTCTTTTCGCGCCATTATTTTGTTGACCGTTAGGCTACATCCATAGATGCTTGTGATTCATCCATTCTTTTGTTGAATCAAGGCTACACAAATATTTAGCTTGTGTATTCCGTTGTATATGTACAACGAAGTAGTGGATTCCTACTTTCCAAGCTTCTCATGTGGTCCAAAATACCAGATAGGTTTATTCCTTGGCTTAGGTACGAATATGTTTGCTGACCTTATTTGAAGAATCAATGAGATAAGGCATATTTGGAGGAGGATAACGATGATGATGTGACTAGTCAATCCACCATATGTCCTTCCCTATATCTCAAAGAACCTTTTGCTCTGAACTATGGTTTTCGAGTAGTTTCTCAAAAAGATGGGGAATGTACTTTAGATATGGTAGATAGAGAGGAATCCCCAACTGAAGACATTAGGCGAATTTCTAGCAGAGTTTGATTTGGACATCGGCCAATTGGCAGCCAAAATGGTGCTTTTTCACTGGCAAAGGATTGAAATCAAGAGCAGGCGGACTAATTGAGTCAAGTCTATTATTGGTCGGACGGAGAGGAGATAATGAAAACGATAGATGTACGTTTTGATTGGTCGAATGTAGTTACATAACTTTGAGATCTTTTTTCGTTAAAGTTAGACAAGTGCTAGGTCAACTATGGCAAAAATCAACAAAAACTTGATGAGGTGCTGATACTTTAGAGAAAGAAGGTATATCATATCATGGGTAGGCTGATGGCATCATGAGGACCAACTTTAGGGAAATGCCAAATTGCTTTTTTGTTCACTCCTTTATCTTAGAGGAAATATATCTTTTTCAACCGTTCTTTGTCATGAGGGTTACACAATCATTAAATAGATCTGAGGAAATAATTTCGGGTGTATGCAACTAGTAATAATTATTAGCCTCGTAAGCACAAATTCTTATCCAGTATTTACAAGTACTCAAATTTCAATATGTGCAAGGACACTTGCTTGACCATGAGTATTTGCAACGATGCGTGTTTGTAAATGTTAGAAATTCAAATAGAACGTTAAAATACTGGTTTGTTGGTGTATTTCAAGTGAAATACTTTCTATTTTTGAGTCAACTTTTTTAGTATAATTTTTTAAAGTTATCTATATTACGAGCTTAATAAGTACTCAAGTTAGTCATGTTTCTTCGAATGCTGAGTAATGCGTTTCATTAATTTTAATCCAAAATTTTGTCCGGAATAACGTTTTCGGCGGAAGAGAGAATTCTAGTGTTCACATCAGATTCCCCGATTAAAAGATCAAGATAAATTTCAAGATTAGCTGAGGAGCAACGTCAAGTAAATGTCGAAAAGCCTCCATCTCCAATTTATTCCATCTTTTGGGAAAACAAAATAAAACGACAAATCTGCAGTCCTTCATTAGTCTATTTTTGGCGCATGTACTATCTTTTTCCAAAGATATGCATGTTCTTTTTCTTTCGGTTCAACCATTCCGTCACACGTAAACTCAAGTCCTCTAATTAAAGTTAGAAGAGGACCCACCATGGAGGTAAAATGCTCTCTGCTGAAAGATTTTTCATGCCAAGATATGAACTCAAGACCTCTTATTAAAGTTAGAAGGAGTGGGATCTCAATTATCTGAAAGTCAATTTTAGCTACCAACACTATTTTTGTGAAAATTTAGGAATAGGAATTTCGGGATTAATAAATCAAACTAGTAAGATAAATAGGAACTTTGTACACCTGAAATAGTCAACATCACGAATGAATTTTTCCAAGTTAAAAACAATTTATAATTTAATCATACTAAAGTTCAAGTTTTAAAAAGATCAAAATTTATGACTTATCGCTTTCAATTTTTACAGTAACTTGCTGCTCAGAACAGTTAAGGAAAATGGACGCTTCACTTGACTCAGTTCCAATATAACGCGCTCTTTCTTCCATTCAGATGCTCTTTTTCACATCATCGTGATACAGATATGTAAGAAGATGGACAAACAAAAAGAAAAAAAAAGAAAGGAAAATTTGGCGCAGGTATGTATAGGTGATGCAGGAAAAGAAAATTGCCACTTAAAGGAAAGGAAGAGAAGAAGAAAAAGGAAAATTGTGTAAATTCAGAAAATAATGATAAATCTGTTTCTTCATTATCAGTCTATTGTAATTGTGTAAATTCTTGTACGTAGTAATAAGATGCAACAAGTGTGATAATTAACTAAACTTAACTTCAATGCAAGTAGACCAGATTTGCAACCAGTATGATGTATGGTAACTCTAATTCGTCTATTATCTACAATGTCCACTAACGTTGCTTGTGTTTCTTCAAATGTACAGCAATCAGCTATGCCCCTCAACGACTACTAGAGAAGTAAGGGCAAAAACCACTTCTTCAAGCTCTTCTATTCGTAGACCTGAACTCTGCTGATGAACCAAAAAAAGCTTTTTTCCCTCAATGGTTAGAAATAAGCGCTTTCGTTTACCAAAACTGTGATAGCGTGGTGCAGTTTACGAAGTTGTGATCACAATTCACAAATGGAAAGTGAGTATGTGTAGTTGCAGGAAAAGAAAAGGAAGAAAAAAAGGAAACTTTCGTGCAAGCATGTATATTGATGCAGGAAAGAAAATTGCTACTTAAAGTAAGGAAAGTTAGAGCATGGATGAGGAGGAGCAGAGGACGTGTCGGGGACGTTATAAGATGGCAAGTAAAGAGGCAAAGAGGGTGTTTGGCTAAGCTTATAAGCTGGTCAAACTGGCTTATAAGCACCTTTTGGCTTATCTACGCGTTTGGTAAACACTCAAAGTGCTTATAGCCAAGTACTTATAAGCTAAAATGCCATAAGTCATAAGCCGGTCATCCCCAACTTATGGCTTTTCAACTTATAAGCACTTTTAGTTTGACCAACACTTTTACTAGTTTATCCTTAATAATATTTTCTAATTCACAAAATACTTTTCCCAAAATAAATTTCTTAACTTTCTCTTCATTCCATATTCGTTATTAATTCTTTTCTTTACAAAGAAATTTTTAATTTATAATCTTTTGAAAAAGATTCAAGGTTATTTTAGTCATTTTAACAAAAGAATAGCTTGTCAGTATTTTTTAATCAAACACATCAACTGCTTATTATCAGTTTCAGCACTTCTATCCAAACACGTAAATGCTTATTTTAAAAATCAGTTTCAGCATTTAAAAAAACTTTTCAGCACTACAAGCTTATCAGCTATTTACAATCAGCTAATCCAAACGGGCACTGCAGCTTTTAAGCGATTGTATGAGGATCTTGGGGGCAAAGGAGGCGACAAGAAGCTGTACAAGTTAGCTAGGATTAGGGAGATGAAGGCTCGGGACCTGGATCGAGTGCGGTGCATAAAAGACGAGGATGGTAGGGTGCTGGTAGAAGAGGCGTGTATTAAGCGTAGATGGCAGGATTACTTCCATAGACTCCTGAACGAGGAAGGGGACAGGAACATCGTACTAGGTGAGTTGGTAAACTCAGGGAGTCAGAGGGATTTTGGGTTCTGCAGGCGTATTAGGAGTGAGGAGGTTGAGGGGGAAATGCGAAAGATAAGCAGGGGTAAGGCAATTGGGTGTTTAATGTCATTTTTAGGGTGACGAAGATGCTCGAGGAGTGGCGGTGGAGTTTGGTGATCCCGTTGTACAAGAACAAAGGTAATATTCAAGACTGCAACAACTATAGGGGTATCAAGTTGCTGAGCCATACTATGAAAATTTGGGAGAGGGTAGTGAAGAGGAGGGTGCGACGTAGTGTTACTATTTTCGAGAACCAGTTCGGATATATGCCGGGAAGGTCTACTATAGAAGTCATTCACATTGTGAGAAGATTGGTGGAGTAGTATAGGGAAAGGAAGAAGAACTTGCATATGATATTCATAGACATGGAAAAGGCCTATGATAATGTCCCGAGAGAGGTCCTATGGAGATGTATGGAGGCTAGCGGTGTCCGAGTGGCGTACATTAAGGTTATTAAGGACATGTACGAGGGAGCGAAGACTCGGGTGAGCACTGGGGGAGGAGACTCAGATCCTTTTCCAATGGAGATGGGGTTGCATCAGGGATCGACTCTTAGCCCGTTTTTGTTTGCCTTAGCATTAGAGTTGCTGATGCGACACATACAAGGGGAGGTGCCATGGTGTATGCTATTCGCCGATGACATAGTCCTGATTGTTGAGACGCGTGACGGAGTTAACGCTAGGTTGGAAGTTTGGAACAGACGCTGGAGTCTAAGGGTTTTAAGCTGAGTAGGTCGAAAACTGAGTACTTGGAGTGCAAGTTCAGTGATGGGATGTATGAAGAAGGAGTGGAAGTGAGATTGGTATTCAAGTCGTTGCCAAGAGATAGTTTCAAGTATCTTGGGTCTATTATTCAAGGCAACAGAGAGATTGACGAGGATTTTACCCATCATATTGGTGCGGGGTGGATGTGATGGAGGCTCGCCTCGGGGTTTTGTGTGATAAGAGTGTTCCACCTCGCCTTAAGGCCAAGTTCTATAGAGTGATGATTAGACTGACTATGTTGTATGTGGCTGAGTGCTGACCCGTCAAGAAGTCACATATCCAGAAGATGAAAGTAGCTGAAATGAGGATGTTGAGATGGATGTATGGTTATACCAGGAAGGACAGGGTCAGGAATAAAATTATTAGGGACAAGGTAGGAGTGGCATCTGTGGAGGACAAGTTGCGGGAGTCGAGTATGAGATGGTTCGGGTATGTAGAGAGGAGAGACGTAGATCCTCCGGTCATGAGGTGTGAGAGGTTATCCATTGCGGGTCTGAGGAAAGGAAGGGGTAGGCCTAAAAAGTATTGGGGAGATATAGTTAGACAGGACATATCATTGCTCCGGCTTACCGAGGATATGACCCACGATAGAAAGGCGTGGAGGTCGAGGATTAAGGTTGTAGGTTGACAGATAATAGTGTGTTCCTCCTAGGCTTACTAGTAGTACTAGGACCAGTAGTGTGTTATCTTATTCATGATTCTTTACTATTACATGTTGTGTCATTCGCGCCCGTTACCTTAATATATTGTTGTTACTATTGTTTGCTACTTGTTGCCTTATTTTCACTATTCCTTGAGCCGATAGTCTATCGAAAATAGCCTCTCTATCTTTATAAGGTAGGGGTAAGGTTAGCTTACACACTATCCTCCCCAAACCTTATTTATGGGAATAACTGAATTCGTTGTTCTTGTAAAGTAAGGAAAGTTAGAAATTAGTAGTAGGTAGATATATTGATCGATCAAAGCCCAATTTCAATTCTAGTTTCAGTCCCCGTTAGGGATGTAAATAGGGCGGGGCGGGGTAGGGCAAGTCAAACCTTGACCTGCTAAAATATTAGCCCACCATGCCTTGCCCAGTTTTACATTTTTCAAAACTTATTAACTTGAGGTGTTTGGCATTGATGGAGTAATAGCCTATTTGGCCAAGCTTCTCAGCAGGCCAAAAATATTTTTTCTTTCTTTCAAAAAAGTGCTTTCTTCCTCAATTTGAGGTGTTTGGCCAAACTTTTTTTTTTTTGAAAAAAAAGTACTTTTGGCTAGAAACCGAAAAAAGTAGCTTCTCTCCTGAAGCAGAAGCAGTTTTGACATTTCTTCCTACCAAAAATACCCTTTACAAAATATTACATATACCAAAATAACCTTACTTAGTTTAAACTATTAAGTAATATAAAATGACTTTTGGGATGAACTTTCATATTTATTGGATAATTTTTGATATATTTAAATTATCTTGAAATAATAAAGTACTTTTCAATTTTATTTTTATATTTTACTTAAATAAAATAAAATTTTAATTATTATCTTTAATAATAAAAATTTGTAATTATTTATCTACTTATATAATATTAACTCTTAAACAAATCTTTTCATGTCTTTATTTGTAATTTGACATATAAAAGTATTTTTTGTAAAGCAAATTATTTTTTTTCAAAAGTAATTTTTTAAAAAGCACTTCTCAAAATAAACTGATTTTTTCAGCTTGGCCAAACATGCTATAAGGCTGTAGAAGACCAAACTATCATATCGCCAAGATTTTCATGTTCAAGTTCACAGTTCACAGTTCACACGGTTACTAATAACGTGACCCTCTTTAATGTACAATAGAAGCGAAAAGAGAGGCACGTTTTCCATGATTGCATGTACAAACTTTAGATTTTGGTCATACAACTCATCCCACATTACAGCTGCTAATCCTACCTAAAGCATTACAAGACCCTCAAAGATACATCAAATGAGGAAGCAAAAAAAAGCAGATAAAAAAAGGAAAATACAATTCTACGCTATCTCAAATGAAGAGTCGCTCTTTTGAAGCGGTAAATCAAAACCAGAATATTATTCTAAGCGAGTTCCGATTTTCTTTTTTGACAAGTGCTTCTGAGTTTTGACTTTACAAGCTATTTCTTCATTTGCTCATTTTCACATCATCGAGATATAACTTCAAATCATTCTCAGCTTAGGTGTTGAATACAAATGATTGCAGATCTACACCAAAACATAGGTCATAGAAGGAAAGATTCTACAGTTGTTCTACCAAAGAACCAAATCTGCTCAACCCTCAAGTGTATCGTTGCACTAACAATAAAATATGGCCAACGTAAAGGCCAAAAATGCTCATAAAGTACGCGCATATTAGAGAACATAACCTTGGCTCAGTTTATACCTTATATCAACCGCACTGGTAAAATGACATCAAACAAGATTGCTAAAGAAAAGCAGAATAAGAAACGTTTTAAATTGCATACATAAGATAGGTCAAGCACGAATGAGCACTAAGCCCAAAGACTTGCTCTCGTGTTTCAAACTTAAACACAAGGTCCAAGCAAAAGATATTACTAGTCTCTCTTTGGAATATGAATAACAAATACTACGGCTATTATTCTGTGCATCCAAAACAGATTGTCACAGATGCATTTACCCCCCAAGACCACCATAATATTCATGCACTTTGTGCTGCTCCAGTAATGTGTTCAAGTACCTGGTAGAAACAAATCATGTGGTATCTGTGTTAGTCAATGCAAGTGTATAGAACTACTAAAACAATTCTAATAGTGCTAGGTTTCAAAAGCAACTCATGCAATTTAGGGTCTATCAGAAACAACGTCTCTGTCCTTCTAAGGTAGGGGTAAGGCTGCGTACATCTTACCCTCCCCCACTAGTTTCAAATTACTGGGCTTGTTGTTGTTGTATATCTTTTGGCTGACCTTAGAATCCCTCTTGAGCCCAAATAAGATAGTTCCACAAGATAGGATTAGGTAAGCCGACAAAGCTGTAGTTGGGAATGACACTGTTTTATGTCTGTTGTACATAAGTACCGCCTGTTGTATATAGGTGGCTTGGTAGCAATAAGGGATCTTGAATTCCCAAATCTTACTATTTGGTGTTTCGTAGCTCATAATAGGTCTTAGTTAAAGATTATTAGTAAAATACAATGGTGTCGACCGTCTACTTCTTTCAAACCACCACTCCCTAATGCGAACCAACTCACAACTTACCAACCCATACCTGGGCATCTCCCCCACCTAAATGTTTAGTTACATTTTTATTGGCTTAACATATGGCTGACTTTACTTGCTTGTCTATAACAAATAAATGGCTACGCATTACACCAGATTCAGTCGTATCATAATCCCCTTGCTTATAGTTGCATTCCAATCTTCCTAATGCGACCATAGTTGCATCTTAAATCTGATTGAATTCGAATCCGAAAAACCCTAGTTTGGGCACTAAAGGATTTTTTCAAATATAGGAAATCTAATACGTGATAAAGATCATCTTCCAACTTGTCTAGCTACAGTCATCCCCGGCGGTGACTTCTTTTCCCCTCCCAACTTAGCTAAGTATTGTTTAGAATCTTAATGCCCTTTGGATTACTTCCTTGATGTCTGCTTGATTGTTGTTGATGCCATTTGACTACCAAAGATATTACCAGTTAGGTTAACTGTTGATAACTCCATTATCCTATGTTACTAGTCCATGGAAAACAATTGAACAGCAGTCTTCCATAACTTATAGGTCACCTCTTGAACTACACTATATACTTCGATTGAACTACTTATGGATTATACTCTCAATAAAAAGAAACTGTCTTGAACTATGAGGCAATTTCCGTTATCTCGATACCACAAAAGGAATAGGAATATATTGGAATAACTACTTAAAAATTTACATAGGTGTAGAAGTACAAGAAAAGAGCAGAAAAACAAAAACTGTCTAGAACCTACTAGTTCCTGAAACACCAATGATTACGTTAGGCTTAAGTTGACCAACCAGCTTTGATCATACAGATAAAATTTACAATGCAGAAAACAGGCATGATAAGGTTTACCATAAGAAAGAAGAGTAACAACACAAATAAAACTGCAAATCATAGACATAGGTGAATAGCTCCCATTGAGAAAGTAACTCTTCATTTCACATACTGGACACTCAAATTCTGAAGACCCATCATTTCTCCGACTCAATGCAATTTTTTTGCATCAACAATGCTGAATTGCTTACTTAAGATACTATTATATTATCAATCAAAAACCACAAAAAAAGAAGGTGGAATATAAGAAACCTACAATGCTGCAAAATGTCCCGTTGGAGGTTTGGAAGCGCTGCTGACATCACCCATCTTTTCCATTCCTCCCTATAAATCCCCAATTCCTTCTTATCAACCAATTATCAACAAACAAAACAAATATTTAACTAGAACACCCCTCAGTTCACCAATCAAAAAGGCAAGCAACATTCTAGTTATGCACACAAACATGTGAGAGATTCTAAAACTGCTTTCCAAACATAATCATTCTATTTCTTCTATCCTAAAAAACAGAAACAAGACTCACAAAGAGTTACTACTAGCGATCCTGACAAGAACGTTGGAAGGTACCATGATACAGCTCGCAGCAAGCCCGTACGTCGACTGTCAAGTGAGATGTCAATCGAGTTCCTGCCACCAGCGGCAAAAATGACTGTGTACACCCCAACGCTCCCAATGTCCTAATCAGATATAACAAATCAGATATAAACTACTTGTCATAAAACAATTCTCCTTTATTTTTTGTGATAAGGGTGTTGAAACAAATATAAAATACAATATTGGAGCTACTTTAACAGCAAAAACAATATGACTCTTCTATATTCATTCTGCTCTATTTGGACCTCTATAATTCTAGTTTTATTTTCTCATTCAGTAACAATAATTACTACGCCTCAATCTCAAATAAACTAGTTGTCATTAATTAACTATATAAATTCCCTATAATTTGAGTCTAATTTGTTTCTCATTTGCTTATTCTCTTATTCCAACAATTACTGTTCCTCAACCCCAAACTAACTGGGAACAGATATGTAAATTCTCTATATCTTATATCCATTTCGTTGCAATACTCAATAATTCCCAAAAAGAAACAGATGGAGGAGGACCTGGGAGTGGCGAATGAGAAGCGGCGCGTGTGGGAACGAGGGGCGGAGATCGGCGGAGTGCGGACGCGGTTAAGGACGGGAGATGAACGGGAGGTGGAAACCCTAGCGAGTGATCTGGTAATGGAACCACGCCAAGCCATAGCTGCTCAGATTTTCTGTTTGAATCTCCGAACACAGCAAAATGGTCTTTGAGGGTTTAGATTAGGGTTTAGGGTTATACTATGCTGCTGCTTATGACCAGGAAAATGGATGTGTACTTGCTGAAATTTTCATTTGCAAATAAAGTATGATTATTTGCTAACCAGTCCCCTTGTTTTTATACATTGTCCCAAAAACTCGTTCTTATGGATATAGAACATGAAATTCCACCCAAGGGTAACCATGATAGTCCTTAGCATGGGATGAAGTTAGCTACAAATATTTACGTGTACCCTAAAGTCAAATGGGAGGTTTTGGTCGATTTTGGACGATCCAAAATGGGTTGGATCAATAATTCAGCGGGTCAAATAGCCCGCTCAAAAGTTACTTGGGCTAAGATGAGTTGAGTCAATATGGCTAAAATTTGGGTCATAATCCCAAACCAAACTCTTATTAACCTTTAATTAATATGTGTTATTTTCTTATAAATTGTATAATTATTAAATAAGACTTTTTATTTATTTTGTTATGGACAAGGGTGTTCATGGTTCGGTTTTTCTTAAAAAGAAACCATGGTTCGGTTTTTCTTAAAAAGAAACCAAACCAATTCAGTCGGTTCTTCAAATATTGGAATCAAACCAAACCAATTAAGTTAATTTTTTATTGATTCTTTTTTCTTAAATATGAGACATACACTACTAAACACATATTCCGGCGACTACATTTTCAATGTAATACTATCAAACCAATTGATCTTTGAGAAATCTATCATTTACCAAAATATATTTATGATAATTCAATTAAATAGTGATGAATAATTTAATTACTCAATTAAAAATTAATTATTTTTAACATGAAATAAATTCTTTTAGTACGGAACTCCATCGCTAATCTGGTTCCTTTTCATTCACAAGCAGATAATACTTTATAGTAGCAGGAAGAGAAGGCAAACATCACCTCCAAATTAAAGGGAAATCGGTTATTAACATGGTAATTTTACCTTCCGCTAGAAAATAAAAGTGAGAATGTTGCGCCATTAAAGCGGACCATAAAACAATAGTAATAATCAAGAACTTTGGTGCTATGCCTTATCCCGATAAAACATTTGTCAAACATGTAATAAGTTCAAATTCCCACCAGGCTTAACTTGGAACCACTAGAAGAGAGCGTATGTCTTCACACAATTCAACTGCTTGTTGAACGTGTAAACCTTGCCGGTCAGTATCTTTGTTGCGACAGTACGCCCTCTGTAATGCAGCCTTTTTGTACTAGTCTGTCCATTTGACCATAGGCCGAATTCGTGAAGATTTCCTTCATTCCAGCAGATGCTGACCGTCACACCTCCACGTGCTTTCAAGCCCTTAACACAACCGTTTGGCCATTTATCTCGAGGAAGGGCAGGGAGCAAGTACAAATCTCTCATGGTGCTCTGCACAAGCATTTCTGCTACTGCTGCAGAAAAACTAACAACAGATGTGCAAATTAGCACCTTCATCAATGCAGCATCCCTCGTGTCAAGTTTAAATAGGTAAATGTCATGAGTTATGTAATTTCCTATAGAAATCTCGACATGTCATTAGTTTCAGTTAACAACAGTGTCAAACAAATTAGATGAGCGCCCCATGGACTGTAAGGATTCATATAGACAACCCCCGCTTGGATTGAGGCGTAGTTGTTGTTGTAACAACAATGTCAAAAGTGAACTTTCTAAAGACAATTACAGGGAACCTCATAACAAGAACTTACCCAAAGTTGGCATCAATCTGGAAAGGAGGGTGTGCTGTAAACAAGTTAGAGTAGAGACCTCCTTCAAAGTTGGCTTCATGATCAGGATCTACCAAATCAAACAGATGCTTGACCATGCGGTATGCATGCTCGCTCTCATGAAGACGCGCCCATAGTGCGGCTTTCCATGTTGTTGACCAACCTGGACCCTCCTCCCCTGCTCAAAAAATAAGAGTCTTGATTCTTCAAATAGTTGTATGAGCCTAGCATGTAATTAAAAAATAAATTAAAGCTATAATTTAAATTAAATAAAAAAAAGTGATACCAAAGCTAAAGAACTCTAAACCTGGGATGTCTACAGATGGCATCTTAATGACATAATTTGAACTTACGAGGAAATGAGAGGAACAAGAAGAAAGTGACGTGAAGCAACTCAAACGCTTTGGAATAGTATGGCCTTATTTTTTGTACAACAGGAACTCTTTTTCTCTGGTTCATACATAGTTGCAATATTTCCTAGCATTTTCACTTTACAAAGCAGTTCTTGCAGAAAAGGTTCCATCCTGCCATTTTAAACTGTGAGTAAGAACTATTACTCACAGTTTAAGGGTTTGGAGGGTGTTAGCATCTTCTGAATGTAAAAGGTTTGCGGGATTTCTCATGATCAGGCATCACCTCTGAGTTCCCCATAATGCATGGTTATATTGCTATAATTTTTCAAAGGTTAAACAACATGGAGAACACCTTTGTGGAAGTAGGGCAGCCCGGTGCACGAAGCATCCCGTATTTATTACGGTCCGGAGAAGGGCCGAACCCTAAGTGGGTGTGATGTAGGCAACCTACCCTGATGCAAGCATCAACGTCTGATTCCACGGCTCAAACCTGTGACGTATAGGTCATACGGAGACAACTTTACCGTTGCTTCAAGGCCTTCTAACCTTTGTGGAAGTTTGTGGAAGTAGGATTTATTAAATTTCAAGCAACAAAAAAGTTAATCTAGAGCCAATTTCAGGAGTCAACTAGAAGAGTCGAAATGACCTCCAACTCATATCCCAAGACAAACCTCTTTTATATAGGGTATAATCTGCCGCTTTACAGAGGGCAGGAGTTCCCCGTACACTGATTGTGTGCCCTGGGAAGAGGCCAAAAAGGTGTGAGACATGACGATGATGAATCTCTGGATCCTCAAAATCTTGTGCCTGCCATTACATAGTATGAATTACTAACGATAACATTATCTTCAATTAAATTTTGTTAAAACTTGTTACTCATAAGCAGCTCAATACTATGAAGACCATTCTACCATCAAGTAAGGTATCTGTGCTTCATCACATACCCATTCCATGATAGAACCATCCCTTGCAATTCTGGTTGAACAAAGATGAGGTTGAGCTTTAAGAACTCTTTTAATTAGATCATCATCACTTTTTCCAAGTACCTGCTAACAAACACTGAACTTATTATATGTTGCATAAATATTTTATTTTCATTTTTCAGTAAGGTATATGTGGCATCATATTTGTAAGTATATGTGATGACATACATAATAAGGTGCCGAAAAGAGAAACAAAAAGCTAAAATGTAACTAAATCAAGAAGAAAATCGACCTCAGCAGCAGAGACAATGTCACTGAAAACTTCTTTAATGGTTGACATGTCCATGGTTGATGAGTAGCTCACACTAGCAGCCTTACCATCCGGTGCAATAAAAGCATGCTCAGGAGAGGTTGATGGGTTGGTTTCCAAATGACCTCCGCGGCCTTCAATTAACCAATCCAACAGAAATGAAGTACAACCTTCCAGCAAGGGATAAGTCTTATTTGCCAAAAACGCCTATATATTTGCAGAAGATGCACTGTCAAACAATGGTTGCAGTATAATTTTCACGTTCAGGAAATAGAATGCTTGTCCTAAACTTATGCAAGCATGATATTCTTGTGCTTCCGATGGATCAGCAAATAGTTAGAATACAAAATCCTTTTCTCATAGTTCTTCTCCTTTTAGGATCATGGTATTAGCAGTAGCATGTAAACCCTTCATAATGCTTCAATTTCTTTTATTACCATAATTAATGTGCCAGTAAAGAAACCAAAGTCAAGCAATTCTTATTCCTTGATTGACCGAGAATTTGCTTAAGTCAAGCAACTGGCCTTCTATTTCTATAGGTGGTCAAAAGTCCAAACAAAGGGAAGTGTTAAAACTGCACCGCAAAGTAATTAAAAGGCCTATATCATATAAAACAATGTGTCTGCAAAAGAGATGGAAATTGCATTAAGAGACTATTACTTTATCCAATGTGTAAGTATAATGCTCCCATAAATGGGTGCAAATCCATGCTCCACCCATTTGCCACAGAGCCCAAACAGCCTGACCTCGATCTGGGGATGTCTTTGCCCATATATCAGACACTTGATGAGCAACCCAGCCTGATGCTTCGTAGTTCACCTGTAAGATTCTGTAACTAAATACATGAGGGTTGCACACATAATATGACATGAAATGTCAAGGACCTTAACCGTCACAACTAGCAATAAACTCATATACTCATTATTACTGGAGGATAGTACAATATAAGGTTTCCTAAATATTCTAGCATACATCATATTACCAGTAACCAGAAGAAAATTTCACAGCTGATCCAAGTGCATGGGTTATCATTTTGGTGGGGTGGGATAGAATAGTAGAAGGGATAGAAAGGATTGAAATCTTCCTGCACTGCAAAGCATGTTTATGCACAGAAATGACATTCACAAAGAGTTGAGCATGCAGGATGAGCAGAAGAAAGCTCTTACTTTTGCAGTTTTGCATCCACAGAGGGACAGAGATGTTGTGTAGTCAAAAAGAGGTTCTTGACACTCCTTAAGATTGCATGAGAGTGCAGGCCAATAGTTCATTTGAAGATTGATATTCAAATGAGGGGCACAACTGAAAAGGAGAAAGCAGAATTCATAACAATTTTTACAATATGAAGAGAGACCGTAAACTAACGCTATAAAGAGATGGTCCAGACTAAAAGCTAAAGAGGAACTAATTTTTTTTATTATGGACATACTCCCACGGTGGCTCTAACATGTAGTTCCATATGCCCTGCAGGTTCGCTGGCTGGGTACCAGGACGTGAACATGCAATAAGTAGATATCGACCGTACTGGAACAGAAGCTCCACTAGAGATGGATCTTCATCAGTTTTAAAGGACTTCACCCTATCTGCAGTCGAAACTCTACCACTTTCTTTTGCGTCGCTGTCTGAGCTTTTTGACAGCTGCAGTGAAACCCGATGAAACAGCTTCTGATAGTCATCCAAGTGCCGCGCATACAATTCAGAATATGAAAACTTCTTTATTGAATTCAACATGCTTGAACACTCTGACTTAGGATCCCTTTTTGAATCCACAGGCTTGATAAAAGGTCCATTAAATGATGAAGAGGCCACTAGAAGGATAATAGCCCAATCACAATGCTCGACACGGAACCTCCTATTGTCCAAAACTTGTAGATTACCTGAGCCTCCACTGATCTGTAAGTCAAGAATTGCTGTAAATTGAATTCCCTTGGGATTGTCATTTGTGTCCACTTTGGGGGGCTTTCTTTTACCTGGGCAACTTCCTTCCATAATAATTTGATTATTTCCGCTGACATAAGTATGATGATGCATTTTGCTATCCATAGATAGAGTAAAAGTCAAACACCCCGGCCTATTTGCGGAAACCTTTGCTGCAATCACTTGATCTGGATTTGATGCAAAATATTCCCTTGCAAATTCTACGTCACCCACAGAGTAGTTTACTTTCACTGTTGCTGTGTCCAAATCCAACACTCTCTCATACTTTTCTTCTTGAAATGTCCCATGAGAATCATCAAACTCAAGCTTAATATCTCCAAGGAGCTGGTAAACCTTCATCATTGTCCATTGACATTGCCCCCCAGCCAAAAAAAAAAAAAAAACAGTTACTAGGAAATCCAGTTAAAGAGTGCATTCTTCTTCACCTTCTCAAGATTTAAGATGGAAACCTCATCTACTTCCTACAAAGTTGGTCCCTTTGTCTGTACCAAAGCATCAGAGCCAGCCCCTAGGTGTCAGGGGACATGGCTTAAGCAAGTCAAGGTATAAATGGGACTTCAAGTATCAGCAGAGGGTTAATCCCTGCAACGGCTAATAACCGTGTTACATTAATTCCTCAATACCTTCATAAGGCTACTAACAATAGCAAGATCAGACTGTTCCATTAATATCCTCATACTTTTTTCAAGGCATAATGTAACAGGTGTCGAATCGATATAAGTTAGTAGCCTTATTAATGTCGGAATCTGTGTAAGTATTGGTACTGGCATAATGTAACACAGTTGTGGGACTTAGCCACTTCAGGGATTAACCCTCTGCAAGTGCTTGATGGGAACCACTCAAACTACTCCATAATCTTTTGTTTTTTCGGAAACAAGAGCAAACTACCGTCCACACGCCATTCACTTTGTGTTAAATAATTTCAGGGGAGTGGGTGGGTGGTTTCGAAGGATTTTAATATGGACTAGAACATACAGATGCAAAATTGAAATTCATATACAGAGCATAAAACTCTTAATGTGATCACAACATGCAACTTGGTAAAGTTCCCGCTCTATTCCATTATTTGTACCTATTTATTAACATTGTCATTTAAGTGAAACATAGAATTAAACAAAGAGAGACGGAAAATCAAATTTCAACATCAATGAACTATTTTCTTCATAGTGGTTATCTCTTCATTAGTTCACTAAATTTTCTCATCGCTTAATAGAGTATCTATGTGTTTAACAATGAGGCTTTGGTTTTTTTTTAAAATTATTATTTTACACCAAAGATCAAAACCAAACCATTAAAAGTTGATTGATGCAAACAAAGGACGAACACGTGATGCGAAATAAAAACCAAGCTAATCAAGAAACGCACATCAGGGGAATTATCCGTCAGTTGTACAGCTGCTTCAGTAGCCTCTGCATATTGGCCATTATCAACAAGTTTTCTGACCTCAGCCAATGACTTTGGAGCTTCAGGGTTAGTATAATCCCCAGGAGTTCCAGTCCAGAGTGTGTCCTCTAAACAAACCACAAAAGAAACTTCAGTTTGTAATGCTCTCTGCCTAAAACCAAAATACTCTAAGATAGCTCTTTAAATTCAAAGGTTAAATAAAACATGTTTAAACGGGTCGAAAAATATAAATTCCCTGAATGGTTACACAAAAGCAACTACAAGCTAATATCAGTTCCTTTCTAATAGGAATTTCTCAAAGAAAATCTTTATCACAGTTGTGCCTGCCCCTGTTTCTAAAATCCCTAGAAGGTTTTACTTGGGTTAATATCTTTATTTCTTACGAGTAAAACCCAAGTAACCATATTTACAGATGAAAGGCACATGCATTACCAAGGAAAACTGCAGCTTACCATTAAGATTGAGAATTTCAGATGAAACACCACCCCAAACCATAGCACCAAGCCGGCCATTACCAATGGGAAGAGCATCAGTCCAATGCTTAGCTGCCTCATTAAACCTTATCTCAAGAGGCCTCAAAGAAGAACTTTCCTCACCATATTTCAAACTTGGGTTCCATATATCTCTGTCTGTGGGCTCCTTTACAAGAACCCATTCACAATCTTCCATTGAAACTCCAATAGAAGTGACTCAATTAGGACTCAAAGAAAGGAAGTCACTTTTTTTATTTCAGCACAGTAAGTGATGATTAAAGTAGTGTTTTGAAACTTGAGAGTGCAGTAAATTCCAAGCACTTCAAAATTTAACTCAACCCGTGAAGTGAGCAAAGGATACATTGAAGTGTGGCAAATGTGACGTAGGGACAGAATACTGAGGGCGGTTGGTGCTGGTGTGTAACGAAGAGATGGTGACAGCAAAAGAATGTGACACAGTTTTCTTCTTCTACTGCACTGCACGACATGTATGTCCCAGAATTTATGAGTCCGGAATTAAAGTGCAGTTCTTTTGGACTCAAAGCCGTTAAGGTATAGCGCGATAAAATATCACATTATATTTGAACTTTAATTAGGCGGGAAGGTATAGCGTGCATATATATTGCGCTATACCTAGATAAAAAAGCATGCAAGTCTCCTTTCCTCACAGACGCGAACTAGAACACGCCCCTCCTTTCCAGCGGCCCCCCACCATTTTAAACCAAAAAAACTCAGTTGGAGCCCATCGGTCCCACAAAAAGTATAGATTCTCGATCTCATATCGTATCTAAGGCGTTATCTCGTAATGTGTTGCTCGTTTCGGCTCCAAATCACCAAATCTTCAACTTTCCAAAAAATTAAAATCGAGGTATTCCGATTTATTTTTTGTTAAAACTCATGTATAAAAAATGCCTATTAGTTCTTTTTACTGTGTTCTATGTTATTTCGTGATTGTTTTGCGATTTAATTAATTTGTTGTTTTTAATCCGGATTATATTATTAGTATGATAAAAAAATTAGTAAAATAGAGAAATTGTTATTAGTTGTTAAAAAAATATTAATTAGTTAATTTTTACTTTGTTATATGTTTTTTCGTGATTGTTTTATGATTAAATTAATTTATTATTTTTATCCGGTTTAGATTAATTATTTGCTAAAAGATTAGTAAAATAGATAAATTATTATTTTAGGAATAATTAATCTTATTTAGATGTTATTATTGTACATATATGAATATGTGACTTTAGTTACCTGTAGTGGTATGTTGTGCCTGTAATTTTAATGTAGTGCTCGTATTTGTAATGTAGTGCTTTTTAGCGTAGTAAAATGTAGTGCCTTTTAGCGTAGTATCTTTGTAGTTATTGAAATTAATCATTTAACTATCTGTTAAACCCAAAAATATCTGAAAAAAGTTGGCAGTTCAAACACAAACTCTCTCGAATTCTAGTCAACAAATGTAAGAAAATAACATTAGAAAATAACAATATTTGTCAAACTAAGTATTGTTATATGAATATTTAATAATTAAATCTTGTATAGTTATGAAAATTAATTATTTAATTTTATTACAGTAAAAAATAGGTGAGTAACAAACAAACATATAAAATAATAAACTTAACATATAAAATAATAAACGAACATATAAAATAAGAAACAAACGTATTAAATAATAAACAAACATATAAAAAAGTAAATTAACATATAAAATAATAAAGTAACATATAAAATAATAAACTAACATATAAAATATAAAATTATAATATAGAAAATGTATCAACCTAATTAACAATATAGTAAAAATATCGAATAAATTTTAATATTAAAGATATTGCAATATATTTAAAGATGTTAAGCAATGAAAAAGAAAAATACTTTAATTAATATTGTTCAATTTACGGTAGTCGTCATGGAGGTTCCGCATGTGCATCCCGGACCTGCATCGCTAGAGCTACTGTTGCTACAGGCCGAGCATAGGTCTTCGTACATATGGGGGACTTTCTTAGGGCCCACCCACTCCATCCCTGTATAGTCAGACGCCTTCAGGATACGGGTTTCTATAGGATCATAGAGATCGGCCGGTTGCAGTTGGACCTGTCGTTGATCACGACTATGATAGAGCGGTGGCGACCGGAGAGCACACGTTTCATTTACCCATTAGCGAGGCTACCATCACGCTTCAGGACGTGGGGGTTCTTTATGGGCTGCTGGATGATGGACATTCTGTAGCTTACCGGCATGCTCTCAGAGATTATACGGGATTGCAGTACCTACAAATGTTGCAGTGGCTCACCGGTTTCCAACCAGCGGAGGAAGTTGCATTGAGTGGGGCCAGTCATTTGCAATTGACGCCTATCCAGCTGCATCTGGAGGCGATGGATGCGGACATTACAGATGATACACAGGATCTCCATATCGACCGGTACACGAGATTGTTGATGCTGCTTATGTTTGGTGAGGTATTGTTCCCGAACACTTCGGAAAACCTAGTCAGCTTTAGATTTCTTCATCATCTTGAGCGGCTAGATGATTTACCTGGTTACAGCTGGGGTGCAGATGTTCTAGGTTACTTGTATAGGCAGATGTGTCGGGCGAGCATGGGCACCCAACGAGACATTGCCGGATTTTTTTCGCTGCTACAGGTGAAAACATAGTCAATTATTTTCATGATTAAAACATACATAGTAAAAATATACCTTAAACTTTACGTCCACATTGTATATTAGGTTTGGACCTGGGAGCGGTTCCTGCAGTTGCAGCCATCTCTACCACCCATCGCTCCGGATGCACCACCTCCACCGTTTCTCCCTTTAGCTAGAAGGTGGATTGATAGGCGAGGCTACAGATGCGAGGTCGAGGCTCGACATAATCTATCCTATTGAAGGGATTTTTTGGATTTGCTGGAGGGCGCGCAGGTACATGTATACTTAAGTTTACTTGGTGAATGACTATTATTTTTTTTCTTGGGGTGGTATGTTAAATTGTTGTACTGAAGTATTGATACTAAATATCAATTAGATTTAACCCTATTGGAATCATAATTTTTATTTCATATATTTTTCAAGCTGAACATTTACATACATTTATTACAATAAATTACGGCAACAAAACACTACGTGTATCCTTAATAGTTGGCCACATTGGATGAACTTCCACCGGGAGCTGAACTACCACTGCTATCCAAACCACTGAAGGACATTTACGGTGGTTGTGTCCTGTTTGGGAACATATGCCACATTTACGTGCATAAACGGTATCACCAACATCCATTTGGTTCCGTATACGCGTTCTTTTCTGCACTTGTCGTTGACAGACATACTCCTTGCTACACACCATTTTAAATGGTTCCGGTGGCCAATAATGCTCAGCACCCACTGGCTGCAACTATCCACTATAGGTGTTTAAGTATGCAGTAACACTATATTCTTTATTAACGTACCTCGTTGTCGCGAAACTTGTATGTTGAAAGTACTTCATGGCATGTGAGCACGGCATGTGATAAATGGACCATTTCCCATATGAGCATAATCTTCTGGTTTCATTGACGGTGTGTGTATTATTTCCCCGGTTATGATGGATAGCGGTTCGAACTTCAAAAATATTTTGCTCGTTGCAATACTGCAAAAATGAATGCCATTATGCTTGCTTCCTGTATTTCTCAAATCTTTTCATTGGTATTGGCATGAATTCAAAACCCCTTTCCATCAATGAGGATGCACCTCTAGACCTTTCAACAAACCTCTCCGCCATCTGCTTGAATGACATTCACACCATGGCAGTGACATGCAATCCACGTGCAGACTTCAATAACCCATTGAAAGACTCTGACACATTTGTAGTCAGAATTCCCCATCTTCTACCATCATCCGCATGCAAAGTCCACTTGTCAAGCTCATGTCGCATCAACCAAGTATAAGCTCCTTGGTCTTCCTGCATGATCAATTCCATTCGCCTCTTAAATTTATACTCTTGGTGATCTGTTGCAGCCATCCACATTAAATCATGCAAGTCCTTATTCGGATAAGCTCTCTGGAAGTTGGCCTTCAGGTGCCTCACATAGTAACGATGGTAGGCATACGATTCCTTCCATACACGGAAATTCTGTACAAAACTTAAAATACCGCCATGACGATAAGATATTAGACAAATACCTGAACGCTGTCTGACAACGTGCTCCTTCAAGTGGTACAAAAATAATGTCCATGTATCTTGGCTTTCATTAGCACAAATAGCAAATTCTAGGGGAAATATACTTCCATTAGCATCTACTGCAACGGCGATCAACAACTTAATATCATACTTTCCATGACGTGAGTGTCGTCTATGAATATTACCGGCCGTCAACGCACAAAACCATCAATGGCTGGTTTAAATGCCCATAACACATATCTGAATATACGTTATGGTATTTCCGGACTCCGCTCAAGCTTCCATTCAACAATAGTACCGAGGTTAAAGTGTTGCAATGCGGCCATGTACCTGGGTAGAGATGCAAAGGACTTATCCCAGTTACCATAAACAATTTCAAACGCACGTTTGCGCCCGAGAAATGCCTTTCTTTTGGTAATGATACACCCATATACTTGGTGGACAGATGTTATACCCTATTTCATCTTGTACCTTATGGACGCTTCAATGTGTGGAATCAAGACAAGAGAAATCAAGTCAACATTCAAGTTAAAATGATTCCCACTGAATGTGTCCATTTCACAATTGTGGGTGCCAATGTATTTACCCACAACCCACAAATTTGTTTTCAGCTTCCTTGCATCCAGCATCCAATTACAACCCGTAAACCATGTATACATCCAGAGATGACTTATGAACCACGATCTCACGACACTCTTTTATGTTATACATTCGCACCGCCCTGCTTAGGCGCGCTTTATCAGCAAAAAGCATGCCCTTTGACATCACCGTCACTCTAGATTTATCCCACATTACTATTCAAATTTCGTTAAGATCCCTTGTGAGGGCATCAACATCCGGCATACTTGGCAAATGATCAAGGTAGGGAATCTTCCTTGAATGAAATGACACGTGGGACTCATACACTCTTGGTCTAACGGGAGTTGGAGCATGCTCCCTCGTCAAATCAGGTTCAGCATTCTCTTTTTCATCATCATCACCCTCATCAGGGAAGGGTGTGTCATCTTCAGACTCATCAGCATTTTTGTTCGGAGGCATAAGGCCCTGAGAAGCTTCGTATTATGTGTATTGAATTGCATGTATGGTTGAATTCAGTTACCAGATGATTCAGAGTGATTTGGGACACTTAGTCCCTAAAATGGAAGCTTAAGCCTTAGGATTTTGACTGTAGTCGGAACTATATGAAGACGACTTCGGAATGGAGTTTTGTCAATTCCGTTAGCTCCATTGGGTGATTTTGGACTTAGGGGCGTATCCGGATTGTGTTTTGGAGGTCCGTAGCTCATTTAGGCTTGAATTGGCGAAAGTCAAATTTTTGGAGATTTTGACCGGTAGTGAATTTTTTGATATCGGGGTCGGAATCTAATTCCGGAAGTTGTAGAAGGTCCGTAATGTTGAATATGACTTTTCTGCAAAATTTGACGACATTCTGGGTTGATTTGGTAGGTTTCGATATGTGTTTTAGAAGTTGGAAGATTTGAAAGTTTATAAGTTCGATTCTTGGTGCGATTCGTAGTTTCGACATTGTTTGATATGATATGAGGTCTCAAGCGAGTCCCTGTTAGGTTATGAAACTTGTTGGTATGTTTAGACGGGGTCCCGGGAGGCCTCAGGTGAGTTTCGGATGGGCTACGGGCTATTTTCTTCTATTTTTGGACTGATGGTTTCAGCCATCTGGTTTCCTTAATCGCATTTGCGTCACCTCTTCCGCGTTCGCATAGTGCAATTTGTGGAGAATGAATTATTATTCTTCGCGTTCGCATGATTTCATTCGCGATCGCGAAGGTCTGTTTTTCCCTCCTTCGCGTTCACGTAGCTCAGTTCTTGGGCCATCAATTTCCTTATTCGTGATCGCATATGTTGTTCGCGACCGCGTAACACTAATTCTGGGAAGTAATTATTTCTTCTCCGCGTTCGCGAGCTTGTCTTCACGTTCGTGAGCTTGTCTTCGCGTTCGCGAAGCACTTCTTGGCAGCCTCATTTTTCTTCTTCGCGAACGCGATCCTTCCTCCGCGTTCGCGATGCATAATCATTTGGGCAGAATATAAGATTTTCAAATCGAGGGTTAGGCCATTTTTATCATATCTTGACTTGTGGAGCTCGGTTTTGAGCGATTCTTTGTGGGTTTTTCAAGCAAATCGATTGGGTAAGTGTTCTTCACATAGAATTTATTATATTCCATGATTTTATCTTTATTTATCATTTAATTTGTGTTTTGAGTTGAGAAAAATGGAGGTTTTTGAAGAAATATTTCAAAATGAGAAATCATGATTTAAGGGACGAATTGGTTTCGGAATTTGATAATTT